>NC_134190.1:26880640-27036487 GCF_964188355.1 Buteo buteo | reverse complement strand
AGGGGGGGCGGTTCGGGGGCGAGACGGAGGTTTTGTGAAAGGAAATGCCGGCGCTGGGAGGTAGAAGGCGGGGGGTGCTGTGTGGGGGCGGCGAGGGAGGCCGGGAGGGGGCTGAACCTCCCTCTCAAATCCCCCAAACACCCCCCCGCGCCCCCCCCCCCCCCCCCCCTTCCCGACCCCGGGTCCGGCTCTCTGGGGTCCGGCAGACTCTGTGGTGCCCGGCCCCGTCACTCGGCCAGGTCTAAATTTCCACTCTACCGGCCGAAGGGTGATGGCAGCTGCTGCACCTTTGTCAAGGTTAACTTTGCTACCTGTGCTGGAAAACCGCCCTGCAAAAGTGAAATAGGAAAGCGAGGCAGGAGGTAACACGTTTCTCTGTGTCTTATGCGAGAGACTAGGACATCGTAACTTACCTCGCCTTGAAAAAGGAAGTTGTCGGAGGGATCCCGGTCATGTTTTTTTAACGTGTAGTTTCCATCTTGAAGGGTATTGCTTTGCTCGAGATCGAATGTGGATATGTTTTGTCAGCACTTTTGCTCTGCTCAGATAATGTTGAGGAACTATGTAGTTCAAGCTGATAAGGCAGACCTTTCATAAACCAGGACTTCATATTGTAGTGTAAACCAAAATAAATAAAGGATGTGCCTTGTGCTGTGTTTCTGGCAGTGTTTGAGCTTTGTTTGTGGTCTTAAGCGATAACTACAAATATATATTGCGGTAGCAAGACAGTTCCAAGGAAAGTCTTCTGTGTCTTGGCTTTCGTTACTTTGGCATCGTTTCGAATGTAGCTTTTTATCTAGTGGTGCTTGATTTTCCAGCTTGAGAGGATTAAAAAGGAAAAAAAAGCTGGAAAAACGTGAAACACCGGGTGAAATAAGACAGCACCTTTGTAGAAATGTCCCATGGGCTGTGCTGTAGACATCTTTAGTACTTATGAAAACAGATGGTGTATCAAAATACTAGCGTTTTTAAAATCTAACAACTTTTAAAACCGCTTGCTGCAACTCTGTCGGGCCTGTGCAGACCAACAATTACTTACACTGATGAAATCAGCACAGTGAAACTTGGATTGCTTGGCCTCTGGTTGACCAGAAAACCTGGATTATTGCACACTGTGAAGTGGATACTCAGAAATGACCTGCTGTTGAGTTCCCACTACTCCTTTAGTTGGTAAATCCATCTCGGTGGATTTAATTCGAACAGCCTGGTTGATAATTTGTTACAGGCCGTTAACAGTGGTGGTCTTTGGTCATACCTGCTTTTACAGGACTTAAGTACGTGAACAGAGAGACCAGGAAGAGAAGGAAGAGGGGGCTGCTAGTTACATCCTAAGGCATTGTCTCCTTTAGCTAAACCTTTGCGTTAAACTACGCTTGGAATTTGGACGTTTCTGGTTTTATATATATATACACACACAGGCACATATACGTGTAGCCTTAGATACTATATTCTAGTCTTATCAATGTTACCGTCAGAAGCTCCCAGTAGTAGGATGAAAGTAACTAATCTATATACTCACCTTCCATAAATACCACTAGAATGTAACAACTTCATCTACAGTTTCAAACTTCAGTTCCCGCTATTAGAATTTCAGGACACTTGCCAGCACGCTGAAGAGGCTTCCCAAGGTTAGAAAGCTTTACGGACGAGTAGCAGAAAAGACGGCGTTAGCGCCTTAAGGAAGCGGAAATCCGTGCTCTAATCTTATCGTGCGCCTGAACTTCTGCTGCAAAGCATCAGATGGGCTTTCCTAACTATTGATAACCCATTGACGATGTTATGGCCATTGTGTTTCTGAGGGGTTTCGTGCTTGACTGAGTTGTGTTGTGGAGCTAGGAAACTCAACTGGATGGTGAGAGCTCAGATAAGAGAGGCAGTCCAGGGTAATAACGGTCAGAGCTAAGTGGCAGCATCTTCGCCTCGGAATGAATGTGAGAGTTGCTTCTCCGTAGCACCTGAAAGCACCAGGTACCAGGTTTTGGTGACAAGAGGTACTTCTGTATCTTTCTAGTTAAATCAGTTTGTTGCTAAATAACATAATCTTCACTTTTGGATATTACAGTGGCGAACATTCAGTCAAGAGAGGCGATAGGCAGAGAATCATTCTCTGGGGGAACAAAAAAGGGCTGTATTACCCAAGGTCATTCTTTCCAAAACACATGCATATGAAGAATGAGATGCAAAGTGTGTGTGCAAGTAGACAAATAGCATCTATTGCACAGTGGAATTCCCTCTGAACGTGACAGTAGGTCATAAGGTGCATAGCTTTACATGTTGACCCTCAGCAGGGTTTATTGTTTCAAAGCTATTGGCTGCTTAACAATCCAGATTGTTACGCTCATAATATGTTTATTTGGATTTACAAAACAAGTGGGAATATCTAGAAAATTCTCATAGCTCTTAAAAAAATAAAATTTAAGTTTAACTTATTTTAGTAAGCTAACGGAGGAAATCCTTTTCCAAATAGAGAATTAATTTGCTTTCAGTAAAGCAAATTATATTTTTTCCCAACAGTCTTGAGAGTGTCTTAAGAATAAGTCTGTGGTGAAAGCCAATGGACCATTAACAAGTGGGTTCAGAGAGCTACGTGGGTCTTTCAGAGATCATTGTGCTTTTAACTTGCTTTCTTTGGTGCCAGAGAATATTCTTAAAGCAGTGGTTTCATATCCCATCTCTTGTGCTGGCTCTAGTGCTTGTCTGACCCTCAGTGAGGCTGATCCTGTGTACAAAATTGTCAACTTACTGCAGCAAAATAGCTCTGTTCGAAAGAATGCTGGAGAGAGGTGGGCATGCCACAGCTAGTGGGTAGGTCCTGCCTGTCAGTTGAAGAGACCTGTCCAGTGCAGCCGTCCGGAAATACTCTTTGTGATAAAAGAACCATTTGTTAGATGATACAGCGGTTCTGGTCGTTCTTGTCGGCAGACAAACCAGGGGCTCCTGATGTTTGCAACAATATGTCGTTACTCGATCTGGCTGTGGCAGAATTACTCTTTATGTCTCTTTGTAGCATCATTGATGTGGTGTTGAATGCATATTTCTGTTAATTCTAGGTTTTCGGCCTGCGTGGATGAATTCAAATATCTGTATTTATAGATAGAAATTTTTTTTTTTAATCACTTGCATTCTTATGCTCTATGTGTACAAACTGTTCTAATACTGTGCAAACTATGGGTATGGTCATATTGTGACATCTCTGTAGAAAAACATTCATATTTTAATGTTTGATACCTTTTGGAACTTTTTGTAGGAAAACCTTAGCTTTCAGAGATTTCAACCCAGAACAAAGATAGGTAATTCAGATTTGAAATTGCATATTTTCAGTATTCTTACATCAGCACTTTAAGTTGGTATTTTTCTAACAAAGATCTCTGATGTGTATCTGTTAACACTCTTGCAGGTTTGCTGAATGGTGGTTGATAGAGAAATAATTAACAAAAGAGAAAATTCTAAACTTAAATCTTCTATTTTTTCTGTGACATTTTGTGTTCATTTCCTTAATAGCAGTAAAAGGAGGAGTAAAGGGAAGATACCATGCATCTGTCAATAAGTAAATAAAATACTTGATTTTTATTTATATTTAGTTGTGTGTTTAAAAGCTCTGGATAACTGAATCGTGTTAAAATAAACATCTCCTCTTTAGAGGGAGAGGTTTACACTCACTTCTTTGTCCACAAAACATCTTGCAATCTTTAGTTGTAAGAAAATGTTCCCACACCTTCTTTCTTCACTATTTTTGACTATTGAAATATTATTGAAGTTGAAATAAGAAATAGAAAATGTCTTTCCTCTTGTGATTGGACTGTAGACTGCTAGATGGATGGCCTTATTCAACTTGGGTAGCAAACTCACAAAATACCTACTTCTGTTTATTATGGTGGGGTTTTTTCCCTTTCATCAAGAGCACTAAGGAACATCAATGTTAGGTTCAAGAGTAGCAAATGGCATGTTTAAGTCAGTGTTAGACATTAGTAAATCTCCTCTGCTCAGCCTCCCTTTAACTTGTTCAAAAATCAGATGGAATTTTCCCATTTCAAAGTCTCCACTTTCAGGAATACTATCCTTAACAATCTATGTGTTGGTTTAGTGATAACTTTTTTTAGGCAAAGAGCACCTCGGCATGTAGTTTTACTCTGTCTATTTCCTGGAATTCTTAGAAATATAAGAGGACATGTTTGGGGTTTTTTTATAACATGATCAGGCAGATAACATTCTTGTTGCTTTTTCAGGTGATCTCCCAGTCTTCATGTCTTGCATCAGATGAAATCTGTCTTTTCATCCTCTTCCAATTTATTCTGGCTTCATTTTGCTACATGGCAAAATTTCAAGAATATAATTGTATAATTTGTCTTGTAAATTTGAGTTCTTTAAGCAGTAGTGTAATAAGCTTAATGTCCTTGTCAGCAGATATATGCAGAGTCTGTCGGTCTGAAGGAACACCTGAGAAACCCCTCTATCATCCGTGTGTGTGTACTGGCAGTATTAAATTTATTCATCAGGAATGGTGAGTTCTGTGTTTGCAGAGGTTTTATTAATGTGTTTTATTAAAAAAAATTTATTATGTTTCTAAAAACAATACTTCCTAAGTCTTAAGGTTAACTAGCAAGAAAATCCAATTTTCAGCAGAAATACGTTAGGGGGTTTGATGTTTTTACATGATGGTTCATTACAGTTCACAAAGAATTTAGTAATTGTATATGAAAAGAAAGTACTGATAATTGTTTGTGTTTAGGACTACAGTTCTGCTCGTATGTCAGCTTTATGAAAACTAAGCAGAAAAATCAGTATGTTGGGGCTTTTTCTGCCCACTTATAGTTGTGAATAAAAAGAACATCTAACCTCATAGCAAGAAAAAAAAATACCCTAGTACTTTTTGGTCATTTTGTGGTGTATGTTGGATCAGGGAAATGCTAAAGTGAAAACTGTATTTCTGGTCTATAGCACACATTCCTTTTGATGGTATTTTAATAGCCATTCTTTCACAAATGCAACAGTTCTAAATCTTAGTTGTGTGCATATATATGTCATATCTTGAAATATTTATAAGGATTTGTGTCACTAGTGGGTGTCCATGTCAGGATATATGCTTTGAGTTATTAGCCTTTTTAATAACATACTGCAATAATGTACTTTATCAGTAATGTAAGTGATGTAATTGAAGAGTTACTGTTACTTGTAGTCAGCTTACCCTTTTTACTTTTTGAAACTTACTTGATGGCCTAAATGGACTTAATAAACATGCTAATTTAAGTCCTGCTTGCTAGTACCAGTATCCTGATTTATGTTTGGAAACAGAGAATCGGTGTGTTTTCCTTAATGGAGGGACAAGGTGGGGAGATGTAATAGCGTGTATTAATACAATAACTTTTTATTGCAGCTTAGTTCAGTGGCTTAAACACAGCAGAAAAGAATACTGTGAATTATGTAAGCACAGATTTGCTTTCACACCAAGTAAGTATGTTTTACTGCTATTTTTTCAGAATTTCTTTTTTCTCTTGGTACAGATGGAGTGATTACTTTTTCATTCAGCATGATAGATCCAAACTTGTGTTTTAACTTATATATTCTTGTTTCAATTGCTGTTCTTATGCATATTATTGCAGACTGTGTGAATTGTTTAAGTAATGGATAATCTGGTTCTTTCATAATCTTAGGTGAGCCGTAAAAGAAGTATTATTCTGTATGTTTTCTGACTGCCTCAGTCCCATTCTTTTGTGGCCAACATTACAGCATATGCCGTGTTTTCAGCTTCGTTGATAAATTTGAGTGTTTGGAAGTCTGAATGTTAAGGTGAAACCACAGCAAAATTTGAATTTGAATTTGAAAACCAGTGTTCAGTTACCTTTGAACTATCCACCTGCAACATTACCCCCTGACTTTTGTCAGTTTCAGTTCAAATGATCTTGACAGATAATGCAAATGATAATTATTCCACTTGCATTTCAGTCAAGATACAATAACTACCCAGCACTACATCACCATTTATGTTAGATTCAACTAGATGAGTTAGGCAACTTACGATAAAGAATGGCTGTATCTTTGTATAGTTCCCAGAGGATTCTTAATTTCATTTTAACCACTAGTAGCAGAAATAAGTGAGGTCCTTTGGCTTGTTATTTAGTATTGCCAACTTATTGCATGTTGAACAGGTAAAGTGGTTCTTTTGCTACATATTTTTTGCATTAAGTTTATTTGTGCTGATTTATTCTTCACAGCTGCTGAGCTCAGTTCTTCATGGTGCAGATACACAATTTTTTATTTTTTTTTTTTAGCTGATGAGTATCTCCACTGTAGAAGCTGTCTTGGGTTGGGAAAATAGCCAAACCTCATCATCTTTAGGTGTGTGGTACAATAAAAATCAAAGGTCCTTTTCAGGGTAGCTGGTCCCAGTTAGAAGGATGGAGGGCTCATCCCATCCCTGCTCCCCTCTCACCTGTTTTTGTTGTTTGTTTGGGTTTTTTTACTAGTTTTGTACATTGGTAGAGAAACCTAAGGCTAAAGAGCCAGATGGTTTATTTCATATATCTTCTGTTCCAAAAATTCCGTAATCTACCTTTCTGTATATTGAACCTCAGACTTTTCCATTTCTGCCAACAATTAATTAAACACATTAGACCATTTTTTAAATGATCAGCAGTGAAAAGTACAATATTAACTCTGTCTTACCCCTATGAGGGGAACAGCATATTTTATGTTGACCACAGCAATGCTTTCAGGTGATTCTTTTTAAATAATACAGAGACCTGCATAAGAAATGTAAGATGTCATCTGCCTGCAGGTTTTATTTGTTAAATATTTTTATAAAGGCATTATATTGCTTCTTTTTGGAAGCTTTGCAAATTAAGAGCAATCCCTGGTTCTGGAGCTCCCTGCAAGCTAATTAACCACTTTCAAAATTGCTTTCTGATCCTAGGTCCTCTACAGAATTTAGTGTGCAAGACCAGAAAACTGCATTTCAGTGATTTACTAGTTGTTAAGAAGAAAGAAGACTTTCTAGTTTTGTATGAAAAAAAAAAAGACAAGTGTAAAGTGTTTTCCCTAGAATATAGAGAAAAGAGGATGAGAAGATCTAAATGAAATGCACTTTATACATGTATTACTATTGATACTAGAAAGCTTATTCATTGCCCTTATCAACAGAGGTGTTCCTGCAGTTTAATCCTTGACTGACATAGCTGTTACCAGCACAGTTTGTAATGTAGTTGCAGATTACAGACATATAAGAAAACATAATTGAATTACTGTGGCTTAACAAGTTACCATTTGTCATAGGAGCCTTGAAATTGGTAGTAAGTGAACCTCTTTCTTCCCCATGTAATAGAGTACTTTCTCCACATTCAGCTGCTAGCAAAGGTCTACTTATCTTCCTGTCACACACTGGCCACTCCCCAGACTGAGCACCCTCTGCTGATAATGTTTTGTTCTTGGCTTTCCACATCGTAGAGCATGCTTTTTTCTTTTTTTTACCAGGCTGCACGCAGTGGTAGCGTGGGTCATGTACCTAGCACAGGTTCCTCCAGCCCTCTCTACCCAGTGTGTCCTGTTCCATTGTTTCCCTCACACCCAACACTCATGCAGTTATGGTTTCCTTGGTTTCTCTTATTCCCCTTTATTTGGAAGATAACATGGATGTCCAGTCTGGAAGCTGGATCTGCTTGTGGGAGCTGAGAGAGTGAGTCACAGGTGCAGGAGAGAGAATGATAAGGCAGAGGTGGGATTAATGTATATGCCAGTCATCCAGAACAAAGCTGGACCTGGCCTATAATCATGCCAGGTTTAAAACACTTTCAGATAAGTTAATTCACCATGGGATGTGGTCACATAAATGCGTGTACATAATTGGTATCTGTGCTTCAAAGGACAGGCACTAAGTTGAGAATAATGGTGCAGTAATACCACCAACTCTGCTTTTAGTTTAGCTTGGTTAGTTTAAGGCTGTTGCTGTCATTCTGTCAAAAATGCTCCTTTGCTAGTATAACTTTTTGCATATGGAGCATTCATAAAATATTCCTAGAGCATATATTCTTTAAGTTCTGTAACATCTTGTGACTTCTTTAGCACCTGAACTACTAGGTTAGGTACTATTTGAAAGGAAGGAAGGAAAGAGTAGATGGTTCAACTTGCATCTTGGCAGGAGTACAAAGGAACTGATTTTTCTTTTGAATAATAGCATCATTCTCTAAAAATGTTTGGCCATGTAGGCAAATGACTCGATTTTCAAATGCACGCTTTGAAGCTAAATTTTATGTGTTTTAAAATTCATTCCTTTTCTGCATTTCTTCAAGTTATGGATTAATAAAACTATTTAAAAAAAAAAAAGTAGCTTTGGACTATTTTTAAGTCAAGGGGCTTGTTCGTTTTTAACTCATATGTTTTCTTTCTTAGTTTTTAAAGAGCAACTACTCTATATTCTTTTTCTGCCCACACATGCACTCTTCTTGATGTTACACTAAACATTCATAAGCACTGACCCGTGAAAGAAGGTGAGGCTGTATTTCCCATGAGAAGATAGTTTTCAAAACTTCTCTTTTCTGTAGAAGGTAAAGTTAACATGAATATTTTCAAAAATACAAACATGGAAGTAGACTAGCCTGATCTTTGGCTGGAGATTGGGATGGGATCATTCCTCTGCTTCCTAAGCAGCTGCATTGCTGATAAGTGGTCGGTATGATGTCACAAGCTTAGTTAATACAAAGATTGTAAAATGGAAGGAAGCCACATGGGTAGGATGTTTTGAGTTTATAAATTATTATAATCTGATTAAAACTTTTGATTTATGCATGCAAAGATACTAATTCAAGGCTTGCATGCACTTGGACCTTGCTGTTTGTATTGTTGTAATCCTGGTTTGTTATTGTTCTTTCTTGTTGTTTGCCATCTTTGTTCATGTGTAACAGTTAATATGAAAGTTTGTTGGATCAGGAACCATTTGTTCCTGTGAATCATTTGGATTGATTGAGCTCCTAAGATATCCTATAGCACACTGAGATTCTCCGTGTTAAATACTTACAGTTGTTGGTTTGTGGTTGTTTTTTTTAAATTAATCCATAAACCTGGATAATTTTTTGATCATTTTAAAACCTTCTGGATGTGTCTAGCATGTCTGGTTTAATGTGAAAGAGTTCATGGTTCATGGATTTTGAGGCAAAGAAAAATGAGTATTACTCTGACATAATTGTGAAATACTAAATTATATATTAATATTTTTAAGTAACTTGTGCAAAAACCATCACGTAGTAATTGCATGTTTGTAGTAACACTTAGGAAATTAAGTTCCAAACTTTTGGATCTTTAATTTTGTACAAAATTATCTGTAAGAAGCTATGTAATTATACTAAAATGAGTGACCCATTTTGTTGGGCTCATCATTAAAGTACTTAAGATTTTATTGAAAGATATAATGGGCTAATTTTTTTACCTCTTCATTTTGACAGTCTTTAATACAGTAGTTCATAGCTTCAGCATTTCTAGAAAGTCTAGTTTGGAAAAACGTAAACTTCTGAAACAAAATACTACATGCTGGCACATAATTTGACATGTCTGCTGCCAGCTCCAGAGTGCAAAGTAAACATGCAGTTGAGTTACATGCGAGTGTCATTTTGTATGTTTTGTTAGACCCATGGCTTGCATGAGAAGGGGGGACGTTTTTCTCCTTTTACCGTAGCAGTCCGGAGCAAAGTCTGCATATGTCTCAAGGGTGTAAAACATAGAAACATAAAATGGTTTGGGTTGGAAGGGTCTTTTGAAGATCATCTAGCCCAACCTAAAGAACAACTCACAACCCCTGTTTTACCAAACCAGTGCTTTAACCCATGAGCTATAAAACACATGGTTTTTACTTATGAGTTATATAGTCTTATTTCATTATCAGTGCACAAGGATGGTTGAGGTAGCATATAAATGGCTTGCAGGTGTAACAGGAAATACAAAATCTGTGGGTAAGAGGACTGTAAATATGGAGATTCTGTGAAGTAGGCTAAATGACAGTTTTACCTAATCAAAGAAAGAGGTTTTGCTTGCTTCCACACTAGGCATGCACCTGTTAAGTTATGGGCAGATAAATAGGCTGACTTGGATGGGGAAAGAGCGAGAAATGAAATAGGATACAGTTGTATTGTGACAGCTGTGGAGAAAAATAAGACTATTAAAAAAATTTGAGCCTTCGTAATAAATAGTAGTAGGGTTTTTTTTGATACAGCATGTGTCAGAAGGCTGTTGCTTTTTTAGTGTCTTTGTGCAGCTCTGCTTCCCTCCGTGGAAGGTAAGATGATGCACTATAGGAAGGGACTTATGGGAGGCATGAAATCTGAAGGTATAACATAAAGTGGGAAAATACATTTAGGATCTTTATTTCCTTCTAGGGGGAAGATTTGCATTTTCAAAATGCTACTGGCCAGTAACACGAAAACTACAGACAGCTTTCCATAGTATTTTATACTAGTTCATAATGATTATATATCTGATTTATCCACAAATGTTTGTGTTTCAGAAAATATCACCCCTGTCCTGCCCCCAGCTCCTGAAATCATCAAAAAAATCACCAAATTGTTAAAATTTGGGGGGGTGTAGCTTGTCTTCTCTGAGTAGTAGCTCCATTGTGCATTTATTTGAATGCTCTGTTGTAATCCTAAAGCCTTTTAAAAAATGAATATGTACAGGTGCTAACATTTATAACCACTTCAGGTGTACTGAGTTAGGATGGGCATCCTTTTTTACAGTCCCCTGTGTGAGTGTTCAGAAATTCCTGAAAGATGCATTTTTAAAAGAACTTTAAACCTTCCTAACTTCCCCTTAACAAATAAATCATTAATGCAAAGTAAATGTTTTCCTTGTAGCCTCTGTTGCAGTTCCAAAGTGTTGATCAAAATGTATTTTTTTTGAAAATGAAATAAATATGCCTGAAAGTATCTGCTGAGTTCAGTTTTGTCTGAGTCATACCATAAATGTGTAACAAATATACTCTAGGTAGGTATTCTTTTAGCACCCTAAACAAAGGTCTGCTTCTCTTCTGTCATAATTTTCCAGAATGTTTGTTCAGTGTGAGCTGAGAGATCACTAGTAAGTCTTCACTGGACATTTTCAATGGTACTACCAAATTGTATACTAAATCTGTTTCTGTAATAAGAAAATTGTAAATTGATAGACAGTGTCAAAATACATTTGTGTCCTGCTTTCAGTTTACTGCTCTGTGTTCTCACAGCTACACTTCCCTAGTGTTATATTTTTAGTCCTTTTTTTTATGAGTTCCAGTTCTTGCCAGATACCTGACAACTAAGAACCTTTGAAATTTAAAACCAGTTACTATTTGTCTTATGGTTACTGTTTTGTTGTTACTTTGTGTCAAATATAATTTTATGGTTACTGTTTTGTTGTTACTTTGTGTCAAATATAATCTTATGGTTATTGTTTTGTTACTTTGTGTCAAATGTAATCCACGTGTTGTTCAAATGCACCAAACTCTCCACATTCTTTGGGTACTTCTGCATGTTGATACTGCTTTTCTATGTTCTTGGGTTCTCTTTACAATACAGAAACTTAGGGAAATGTCCCTGGAGAGAAAAGAAGAAGTTTCTTCTCCTGTAGAGGCTTCTTCTCTGAGATTAGTAAAAGGATTGCTAAGAATGTAGGTAAAGGTAGCAGGGAAGTTCATTAGAGAAAAGGTAGGATGCAGGTAGATTGCATGAAGCAGTATTTCGCAGACTTCTAAGTCAAAGGATTGTCCATGAGAGGGGAGCAAAACTTTTCCCTAGTAGTTCTTAGAAAAATTGAGTTTCCTTATGTAGTTAAAAGTATGTGATGTTTTAAAATATAGTCCATTAATTGAATGTGTTAAAGTCTTCAAGTTCAGCTCTTTCCAACATAGCTGTTAAACATCCAGGCAGCAACGTCTCTGTGCAACTCCTAACTGTAGTTTATCTTCTTTATTCAAATCTGTTACTGATACTGCGTATTAGCACTTGCTGGCGTCCATATAAGTGTGTGGAAGCTAACTAAATCTAATGAAAATGTTAGAGATAGGTGTTTTCTAATTGTTTGCAAAAGCAGCAGCCCTGTCAGTGTTTTTCTTGGCTTTTGAGTAGGGATGGGTTTATGTAATACATAGGTGTTGAATTTAAAAAGTCAACAAAATGTACTATTATGAAAATGTCTGTGCAGGCTGGGAGATTTGCATTATGTTCTGTAATGGGAGTGACCTTAGAAGAAATCTTACATAGTATAAAATAGATATGTGTTGAAAGTAGAAGTCATTCTGTGTAAATTTCAATGTCTGTAGATGCTTAATCAGTTCCCTTCAGTTTTCCTGTCTGTGTGGTGCTTTCATTTTGCTGATTTTTTTTTTGTGCTGTTGCATTGCAAGTAGGATCTAGATTATCTAGCACAAACAAATTGACAATATGCAAAATTGCTAATTGCTCTTGTTCCTTGTGCTCTTTCCTTGAACTCAGTTTATAAATAACAGACAGGGATATCTTTGAGGTAGTGCTGAGTGGGAGGGCTACTGAATTTAGAATCTGCTTTTCTTTCCAGGCTTGAGCTTATTTTGAGATAATCAGAGTTTACAGTTGATAAATAACGCTATTAAGAAAACTTCTCCAAGTGAAAAATTAGCATGGAGTTTATTAATTTTTCCATTCCACTCAGCACACAATGTAACAAATGTGTCATGTGAAGTTTGGGGGTTTTTGTTATTTGTTTGGGGTCATCTCTTGGGAATCTATAAAATGTGCTTATTCTTCTAGTAAGCGTTTGCCAAATACAAACATTTTGCAGTTGTCAGGACTTCTACACAAATGCTTCTTTAAAGGAAGAACTGTTTCATAAGTGCCTTTTCTACACAGTTTATTCCCCAGATATGCCTTCACGGCTTCCAATCCAAGACATCTTTGCTGGACTGGTTACGAGTATTGGCACAGCAATACGATACTGGTTTCATTATACACTTGTGGCCTTTGCATGGTTGGGAGTAGTACCTCTTACTGCATGTAAGTATTCATTTTTTGTGCTGTAATACTCTTATACACAGGAAAATATGCCACTTCCTGCAACAAAGTTTTGCGAGACCATTGTTGGTTTATTAATAAAAAAAATCATAAATTCAAAGACATTATTTCACTTATTTTCAGTCAGAAGTCCTAGCTATTTGACTCTTAAGCCAGCGTGCAATGCAGGAAAGGTGTTAAGAGATAGGAGAGAATGCATAAAAGGGCTTTTAAACTTATTCCAATAAAATGCCTCTTTTTAAGTATCTTTAAAATCTACATGGAAGTTTTTATTTGATACAGTTTAGTAACATTAGGATAGAAGAATTGTCCTGGTTTTTCTAACTATCTATAAATGAAAGTGCAATACTTTTTTTTAGTATGAAAAATGAAATTCCTTTACGGTCATACATAAATTGATAAGTAGAACTCCTCTGAAAAAATAGTAAACAAAGGCCTATAAGTAGTAAAGGAATTTAACAGAAAGAGAGCACACATTTAAATTGCTGTAGTATCCAGTTTGAAATTCACTTTTCAAATACAAATGGAAAGAGACCTATTGATGTTTCAACAAGCCAAAAATACAGAGAAGATGAAAAAAGGCAAAAGGGATATAGCGTTCAGTCAAGGAAATGATTGGAAGTGCGTCTTTCCAAACAGTAATATACCCCTTGAACAACAGAGCAGACAGCCAGTAAATGCATCTCCCTAGACAGTTTCTCAGTATGTTCTGTGCTTTTATTTGTAGCTGTCACTGGCTTCGTTTGAGAATAGCACAATACTGGCATCAGTTATAAAAGAGTGATCCTATTTCTGCAGCCTGTCTTTCCTGTGCAAGAAAAAGAGTTTTTCTGGGCATGTAGTAAGCAAGATTTACAAACTGCTCTGCATTAAAACTAAAAAGTATTTCAAATTTCTTTCTTGGGTTTTTAGATGAATCTCGGTTTTCTACCATTGGCTTTCAAAATGCAAATCTTGTACACTTTTCTCACTAAACTTCTGAAGGACAGCAAAGTCATACTTAATAGATTAATTAAGGTAGTTATGTTTCATAACTGTCTGAAAACCTGATGCCGACTCTTCAGTAATACTGAAACATTACCAGAGGTCACCACCTACACCTTAGTTATATAAGACTTGTTTGTTTTTTTTACAAATGTCATTTTTGGATTTTAATACTCATTTACTAAGCCAATGTAACTGACTTAAGATTTTTATTTATGAGTGACCATTTTTTTTACTTTGTCTTAGTTTGTGTCTCTAACATTGCACCTGTACCCCTGTTTATGGATTCGTTTAAGGATTAATGTGTGACGGGTGACATATTTGCACAGGAAGATACCCAACATGGTAGAACCGTTCAGTCTAACAAACCCTGAAAAATCCATTTACTGTTGAAATTTGTCAGGGTCTGTCTCATGGATGTGATTTTGTATAGGTCTTGTCTTCTTACATTAAATGCCTTTAATGTAATCTTTAATTTTCTGTAATATTTAAATACTTCTTAATGCAATCTTTTTGCCTTCCCTGTTTCAGTCATATGGCTCACATAATTGTGTGTGGCTGGCTTCACAAGGAAGTATTCTCATAATTTTATATCCAGAAGAAAGAGGTGCAGCATAAAAAACTTGTCAGACGTGTCAAAGGAGATGTATGGTTGAACAAATCTGTCTTGCAGATTAACATGCTAGTCGTGCAGTTATCCCATTGTGGGATAAATTCTACATTCTTTTTTCGTAATCTCGCTTCTTCATTGCATACCCATTTTATAAGGTTGAGTAAAAGGAATTTATCTCTTACCCTCAGCCTAAACCCAGCAGGCTCTGATATGCTGTTGCTATTCTCTTAGCACAAAACATATTTACATGAGTGGATGAAAAAAGCCAGTAATATAATTTGCTATGATCTATTCAGAGAAGTAGGATTAATTGGGCCAATTTAATCCAAAGTGGTTTTATTCTCTGTAATAATTGTATTTAGCTGCATGGTCCCTAGAGTGAAATACCTGAGGTACCTATACAGTACGTGGGGTAAGGAACAGGTGTGCACACTGAGTAAAGCGAATGTGAACACTAAGGCAGTGGGAGTTGAGTTGTCTGAAGTGCCTCCTTTATCTCAAATCTGAGAAATCACTGTTCGCACTCCGATACGGCATATGAATGTATTTTTCTGGAGTGATTCAGTTGCCATTTAAAAAAAAAAAAAAGGACAATACAGCTGAAGAGAATGGCTGTATTCATGTTTCATGTAATTGTGTAGAGATTAAACTTGTAGAGATGTGTAATAGAACTACTTAAATTGACACGAGTAAATTGGAATTGTGTATGTGAGCACCAGAAGAACCAGCAGAAGAAGGGCTAAAAGGAGTATTTGCTGTTTACCAGAGAGCACTGTATATGTGATTTCATTCAAATCAAGAGGGAAAATAAAAAGACTAAAGATAAGGTGTCAAGCAGATGAAAAACAAGACTGGGGTTATAAGATATACAGATAAGGAAAACAGGATAACTGTGAATTTTGCCTCAGGCTCAAGAGGGTGAAACAAAACAATGAGGCAAAGATCCCAAATGGTATCTACACATGAAGGGTATGAAAGGAAGTCTAAAATCAGTTTATAAATGCCAATCAAGAATAATCGAAGAGATATGATGAGGATTTACTAGCTGCTGTCCTTTGTCTTTAGTGTTGTTCACAAGTGATCCTGTCCAGACCACTTGGGCATACAAGTCTTGGTGCTTGTATAAGAGAGAGCAAGTGAAATCTGTGAGGGAAAAATAGCTTACTTGGAGATCAGTTTGCGTAGAGATTTTGCATAATAAAATCCCCTTCCTATTCCATAACATCTAGTAATGAGTTTTGTTACAGTGGTTTCCTACCAGTGTAGTGTAATTGGAAGTTATAAGGCTTGTGTTCTTTGACCTTTTCAGCATGGCAGGGTTCACAGCAGTATCTTGCCCCTTTGAAATTCCTCCACCACGTAGCTAGATGGTAGGCAGAGGCAAACTATTGAAGCTCACTGGCAGCAGAGGATCAGTATCATCTTGCTAAATTTGATTCAGTGACTGTTCAATATAAAATGTGTAAGTAGTACTGACTACAGTGAGACTGAACATTTTCATTAGATCAGCTACAGCCATTGTCTCTTTTGTGTTCTAACTTGCTCTAGACCTTTGAATTTTGTATTATTATTTTCTGTCCAATGTCAGAACTTCAGCAGGAGGGGTGGATTGCACTGGGGATGTAAGTGTTAACTTCTTCCAAGTGCTATATTATGTCTTATATAAAGGGTGAGCATAAGCAGGAGACCTTTTGGGCATTTCTGGTGGATTGATTCACGAGAGAGATAGAAAGTTTATGTTTCTACAAGTTCCAAACAGGTTTATCCACGAGGTAATAACTGAGCTATTTATTCTAGGTCACAGAAACCATAGTGTGCCAGTATATACTTGGGTACCTATGCCTGCCTAAAGGGTGGAATGAGAATCTTAAAAATTGCATTTCTGGGTATGGGTGCCTTATGTCTTTCCTCATCCTGTTCTGAGCCTCTGTGTCATCCTCCTATGAATCTGAACCAAATTTTCTGAAGTAGACTATATACATTGATAATCTCCTTTTAAGATTATGTGACTGAAGAACTGTGCTAAAAAGCTAACATTAACTAGCATCAAGAATTAATCCATAAAACAAATATTTGAAACAGATAATGAAATGGTGAGACTCCTTGCTACAAGATGTCATAATACCAAAAGTTTATATAGGTTCAAAAAATGATTGAACAAATTAATGGGGGAGGGGGAAATCCATCAAGAATTAATTAGCACTGAGATATTATGGCACAGGAACTGAGCTGCTTTGTGTGAAGCATATGAGAATGTACTGAGGAATTATTTCTGCAAGTATCTTTAACCTGTTTCTGTATTCTTCCTTGGGCATCTGTTGGTGTGACCAGTGCTGGAGGCAGGTCTAGATAAATCTTGGGTCTAACCTAGTATGGCAATTCTTACACTTTGAATGTATACTTAATCAAGAACGTTCAGCTAAAATAAATACAGCTTTGTTCCATGTTGTTGTATATCATCTTGAGTTCTGTTAGTTCACTGGAAGTTGACTTTTTTTTTCCTTGTCATGAATTTAGTTGGGACACCAGATAAAAGAGGATAACTATGGTCCTTTCCAAGTGATGCTATAACCAAAATCAAATTTATACCACGGTTCTGTTTCTTCATGCAGGTCGTATCTACAAGTGCTTGTTTACTGGCTCTGTGAGCTCACTACTGACACTGCCATTAGATATTCTGTCAACGTAAGTACTTAAACAGTCTGATACAAATAACTTTTCTAGTCAGATTACTGTGACAATGGTTGCTTTGGAACTTAGTGTCCCTTTCTTCCAGTTATGCTTGTTATCTTCCATCATCTTAGGCAAGCAGCTGCCTGTTACCCTTTGCATAACGAGATGTATGGCCAACAGTTTTACAGTAGAAATAATTTCACTTTGAAGTTCTGTTATTCAGGTGCTTGGAGCTGGAAAACTGACTTTACAAAATGGGCCCTGGTTAATGAAGACTTGTATTTGACATCAAGAAAACTTACACTGCAAAATTACACTTAATAATTAAAAAAAAAATAATTTCCTACAGTTTAAATCAGATGCCATGTAGTAGAATATTAATATATATTGCTGATAATATTAATGTCACATTCTGTTTGCATTGTTACATTTTTATATTCTGAATTTAATTTTATCCATCCTGGGTCTCTTATGTGATAGGGATTTTTTTTTTAATCGGATTGCTGTCTAGCTGACACTTAAATTTTAATGCTTCAGTCGCCATATGCTATTGAATATTGCCAATCTTTGTCTTTTTCAAATCAATTTTACTTAAAGAATCAGTAAATACCAACACAACAGAGTTTCAGGCTGGTTCTTACTTTTTTCATTATCTTGAACCTGAGGAACTGAAACTCAGTTTGAGTATAATCAGTTGCACATCAAGCAAATTTTGAATGAATGTCCTGTGTGGTTCAGCTAAGTCATCTCAGTTGGGCTATTTGATTTGAGACATCAGGTCATGTTACTTTTAATTAATTTTTATTAATGGAAGGAGATGCTCACTTGAAATTAGTAACAGTATTTTTCCTGTTATCTTCCAGTAAGTGTAGATTTTAATTTTATTTTTCTGAGAAGAATCTGAAACAACTGAACCTAGAGCACCTCTTCTCATGTCTTTTACAGTCTAGGGAGAAAATAAAGGACTCAAGTATGTGTCAGATTTTAATGGCATGTGAAGCTCTGCTTTGACATGAATTTCTTTTACAGAGTCAATTTCAGTACCGTCTTGTGTCATCTTTTCATTTTGGACTTCTTGTCTCCATGGTATTCACTGTGCTGTGCGGGCACGAGTGTCTGTGTGGCTGCATGGAGAGCCAGACTGATACCTCTTTGGGGATGGCAGAGTGCTATGGTGGCATATTTCTCACTTAAAGAACGTATGGTAGTTGGTTAGCTTCCCAAGTAAATTCACCATGGTCAAGGAGTAGTGCAAGGGTGGAAACAAGTGGGAGGGGGCACCTGGAATTAGGGATGAGGATTGCTTAAGCCAATTTAAGTATCTCTTGCATTGCATGAAACCCTAGTTTCAGTTGGCTAACTGAACTTTGTTTTGCTGCTGCTTTACAGTTATGTATGACTCGATAGATTAGGATTTTTTTAAAGTATAGAGATAATATCTGGGGTAAAAGACTGCCCAAAATGTAGAGCAGTTCCATTCTTTCAGTTAGGGTAGCTCAGCAGATAAAATACTTCAGTGGACTGGATATTATGCATCTAGACATTTAAACAGACCTTTTACTGTAGCAGGTCATTTACTTAGTGACTGTTTGGTTTCTATTGCTATTCTTGAAGATTGTTTTTCCTGAACTACTCTTGAAGCTTTTCTTCTTATTGAGTCAGATCCTGTTTTGCAGGAATATTTATGTTTAAACAGTAGTAATTTCACAAACCAAACCAGAAGGAAATAAAACCTTTTCCAAAATCAGTGTTTATCTTGGCATTTAAAACCATTTGTACACAGGTACATACAGCCTTCCTGAAAGAAAGCACCTTTGAACAGATTTTTTTTAAATTAAATAGAAATTATGTCTAGATACTTTCTTTACCTAGACATATAAATAAATACAGCTTTTTGCACAAATACCAGTTTATTTGTTGATTTGGACTAAGAGGATCTGTTTGTAGTAGTTAATGACTAAATTTAGTCTTATTAGCAAAATATATTTGTCATTTATATTTGGGGTTTTTCTTTCTTTAACAGGGAGAACTTACTGGCTGACTGTTTGCAGGGCTGTTTTGTGGTAACATGCACTCTGTGTGCATTTATTAGCCTGGTTTGGTTACGTGAACAGATCGTCCATGGAGGAGCACCACAGTGGTTGGAACAAAATCAGCAACAGCCACTCAATGGTGTTGGTCAACAAAATGAGGTAAAACTTAACTGCTCAGTAGTTCATGATAAATTTAGAAAATGTTTTTTTGTGAATAAATACATTATCGGAACCCAACGGTAACGTCTTACTGCAGGGTATCTTTATTTGCACATTAGCAGAAGTTGAACACGTGTGCCTGTATAAACTCAGTGACATCACTGTTACATTTTTGAAGTTCTGTAAAATGGAATGTTAATGGATTAGTTATAGTTTTTGTAAAGTAATTTTAACATTTAGATTCTTATGTCTGTATCTTTACACTTTTTAAAGATAATTTTGTGCATATAAAGCCACAGTTAATGAAGATGCAGCTTGCTTTTATTTTGTCTTTTTCATAACTATTTCAGTAGTTCATGAGGTAACAATTCACTGTTCTCAAAGCAGTTGGAGGTTTTGTTGAAACCTCTGAAGCTGCAGCTTCTCTGCCCTCCCCCCACCACACAGACATGCACCCCTTTAGTGCTTACAGGAGCCTCTTGGGCGGGAGAAGAGATGATACAAGGCATACGTGCATGGGGGAAGTAGAATTTTGTGTTCTTCTGTAATAAATGTCAATTTTTTGTAGACAGAGTTCCTCAGCTTGATGACTGACTTGAGTTGTCCTTGAATTATTGTCTTTCTAATACAATGATAGTTTTTATAAGATCAAGAGAGTTCCCCTCTATCGAGCACTGGTGAGACCACATCTGGAGTGCTGTGTCCAGTTTTAGACTGCCCCAGTACAAAAGAGACATGGGCATACTGGAGTGAGTGCAGTGAAGAGCCAACAAAAATGGTTAAAGGACTGGAGCATCATACATACGATGAAAGGCTGAGAGAGCTGGAACTGTTCAGCCGGGAGATGAGAAGGCTCAGGGTGGCCTGATGGGAGGACGTAAAGAAGACAGAGCCAGAGTCGTCTTGGTAGTATTGAGTGACAGGACAACAGGCAGTAGCCTCAAAATACAGGAAATTCTATTTAGACAAAAAAAACCAACCAAACAACAAACTGACAACAGATGGTTGGGTGGTTTGGGTTTTTTTTCTTTAAATGTGATCAACTACTGGAACACGTTGCTCAGAGAGGTTGTGAAGTCTCCATCTCCAGAGTTACTCAAAAGCTAACTGGAAACAGCACTGAGCAACCTGCTGTAGCTGACCCTGCTTTGAGTAGGTGGGTCGACTAGATGGTCTCTAGAGGCCCTTTCCAACCTCAGCTACTCTGTGAAGAAGTCTGAATGTTTCCCTTCCTCTTTTAAAAGGTTTAGTGGTCCCAAATGTAATGCTTATCTAAAGAAAATACAGTATTAACATTTTTTTAATACTATTCTTTTTTTATATATACAGGATAAAAGTATTGAGAAAGGTTGATCAATTTGACTCAATACTAAATCCTGTTTCTGCAGGCTCAGGCTGTTGTAAATGGAGGTGTTGAAAACGCTGTGCTTGATCAACCTGCTAACGCAGCTGCTGAGAACGTAGTTGTAGGTGAGAACCCTGAAATTCAAGAAGAACAAGTAGATGAAGAGGAGGAGGATAATGAAGATGAAGAAGATGCTGTAGTAGAAGATGCAGCAGATGTAAACAATGGAGCACAAGGTAACAGGTGACTCAAAACAGTAATGTTCTAGTTCTTTTCAAATATAAATGAAACCATTGAAAATAGAGCTGTCATAATTCAAGGAAGCTGTGTAAATTCCCACTTCAGCTTATTTATCTTGTTTTTGCAAATTTCATCTATTTGTTTTGAGTGCTGAAAAGCTATCAGCAGTTATGAGTTGAATGTTAGGCACTTAAGTCTTTGTTCATTTAAAACATAGCATGGAGTGGTTACATCTTGTTTTGGGCGAGTCTAACAGCTGTAAAAATGGCCATTGTCTCCTCAGATGACATGAACTGGAATGCTTTGGAATGGGACCGAGCAGCAGAAGAGCTTACTTGGGAGCGAGTGAGTAAGAATCATTTTCTTGAATTGAATAATTCAGACTCATACTTGAGATGATTTGTAGTATTGCTGTGTTAAAATCCATTTGGGATAGATTTGGATACTGTTGTCTAGTGTGAAAACTATCAGTAGGAGGCTTTAGTGACCTAAAAAAGTCATTGTACTAAAACCAAAATGTGTTATGCTACTTGTTAACTATCCAAAAGGCATTTCTTTGATTTGAAATATAGTAGCAGCTTAAAACATGTTTTAGCACAGACTATTCTGAAGTCTTCAGCTTGGTCAGGTTTAGAAATTAATTTCAGCTTGCATTGAGGGTGCTCGGCCAGATTAGGAGCACATCGGTGTTGCATTGTATATACCTTAATGCTTAATTTTTGTATTCATGAAAGTATTAAAGAAAAGAGAGAACCAGATATTTTGGTTAATTTACTTGATTTACATATTTGCAAAAGACAAATGTATTTCTTAAAAAATTATGGAGCATTTTAATGTAACATTGCTTCTGTTTTGTTTATAGATCACAAATTCTGTAATTGCAGCATGAGATGTGTGTACACTGTAATCATAGAGTAGAGACTCAAGAATAGTTTTTTGTATCTGGTTTAGAAGTAGCCAACCTCTGAGTTCAAAGCTCACCACGTGCAGCAAAGTCTACCTGAAGGTAGATGGAGCAGCTTCATGTGATTTACCAGCATCACTAGTGCCTATGGCATACAGTTGTAAAGCTAGTCACTGTATTCCTAGGCTGTGATATAGTTGTTGCCTTGATTGCAGTGTAGTAGAAATACAGTTTTCATCATGAGGGACAGGTCTTGATCTTTGTTTTGTATCTAGTGAAAACTTCTTAGTTTGCTTGAAAGAGATGTTGTGAAAAAGGGCATACATAAATTCCAGTTTCTGAACTATTCTACTGTGTGTCTCAAGACAAGTGTGTTATATTTATGTGCTGGAAAATGTTGATGTACTCCTAATTGAAAATACTTTGATGCCTCTTCACGAATACGGAAATCAACTTCAAAGTCTCATAACTATTTCCAATCCTACGTGCTGGCATAGGCAATAGACATCTAGTTGGCATTGAGTATTGAACGTGGGGTAGGCTTTTCTGCTATTTCATCTTGTGAAAATAGCAAACAAGCTTTCTGAATTTTCAAAAATATTTGCATTTTGGTTTACTTTGTAAATAAGTGCAACTTTAATATCTTGCAACTTAGTGCAAAATCCTGGTACAAAATAACCTTGAACCTGGTACTTTATGGCAGTAATCATGGACTAGGAGTGTCTGGATTGAAATAGTAAGAAATGATTGAAGTGGGGGGGAAAGGAGAGACTTTTTTTTTATTTTTTTTTTAATAGATGCTCTATTTTTGGCTGTTGGGTGGACGCTTCCCGTAACAGCTGTGCAGAGTGATGGAGGATTTGTTTCCTGTCTTCCCTAGCTGTAAACCAGTTCTGTTCTAAACTTAATAACATACAGTATAGAAACATTATCCTGTTACTAGTTGGTTTTACACATTGAATGTAAAATACTAACCATAGACTTTTTGCAGTGCAACATAAACTGATACTTTGCAATTAGGAAAAAAAATAATTTGCTTTTGTATTTTAATATTGAGCTGTTTGAACATGTTTTTGAATAACAATTCAATCACTAAAATCTTTTGTAAATACAAAACTTTGTCAGAGTCTTTAAAGTCTTGGACAGAAATAGCCTATATATTTGTTGATTATATGTTTCATTTGCCATATATAAATACATGTATGTTAAGATATTCCACATGTATATCACTACCTTTGATCAACTGAGTTTACTCTGATGAACAAGAACTTAGTTTCTATCTTTATCTTTAAGAATTTATGTCTAGGTTCTGTTGGTTGAGCAATAAAAAAAAAGCTTTTGACTGTATTGGACATTAAAAGTTGGTGTGAAAGAGGGTTCTATGAGGCTTATTTTAGATGCGTGTGGCTTAGTTTTTCTGATGAGTAAATAAAGTTAACTTTTTTATCCTCACAGATGCTTGGACTTGATGGATCTCTGGTTTTTTTAGTAAGTGAAATCCTGCATTTCAAGAATTTCTATAGAAGGTGCTTTAAAAAAAGTAAACTGTATTTTTAAAAATTACATCATTCTAATTGAAATCCCTATTTTCATATGATATATATTCTTTAAAGAGACTTTCATATGATGTCATGTTCAAGCAAACTGTCTTTTTTAGGAGTTACACAGAGTAGCGTTGTGCGTGTGTGTGTGGCATAAAAGTGGAATTTCTTAAGACATAGGTAACTTTGGATCACATGCTCCACTCTAAATAAAAACTGGACACTGTAAAAAAGCATACACTGAAAATTCATATCTGTTCTAGCCTTAAGTTTTGCTCTTTGTTACGATTAAAATAGTGTCTTCATTGAGACTTCTCTGATTTGCCCTAATACCACCAGAACACCACCAGTGAATTTTTAGTGTAGACTAGATTTTAAAATTTAAGATCCTTAGTTATGTTTCTTGACTTTATTTGGGGTTTTGTTTTGGGGTTGTTTGTGCTGTTGGGTTTTTTTGTTTGTTTGTTTTTGCTCCTCCCTAGAATTTTTCTCTTCTTGAATGTTATTTTAATTGATACCAGTATCAAATCTTTTTTTAAAAAATCTTCACAATAGTCTGTCTTGTGGAGCACGGATCTTTTAAATTTGTTCCAAAAATCTTTCTGATAATGATAATTTAGCAAAGCAATCCTAAAAAGGCTATTGGCTTTTTAACACTTATTTGTGGGTGAACCCGTGTTGATTATCTCCATGACAAACTCTTAAATACATAATGTATATCTTCTAGTGGGCTTTCTTATAGTTGATTTGAAGGGCTCTCTCTGCTGTCCATCCTACGTGACTGCAGAGATGTCTAGCTCTGACTTGAGAGTCAGGGGAGAGACAGTGCAAAGAGTCAACGGCAACAAAACTTGAACCTATCACAGCTATGTTCATTGGGTATATCATCTGCCAGATCACTTATTTTAAAAAGAGAAGTCATTTATATTTTAAAGGGAAAATAGATCTATGCTCTTTTCCAGCAGTATAAATTTTACTTTATTTAATGTGTGAAGGAAATACAGTTCCTAAATAGGAATGTGTTTATTAGATACTGTGGTGGATAAATGTCTCATGTCTGAAATAAATGTCTTAGTTTAATGTCTCCTGTTTAAAATAATGTGGCTTATTATGTCATTGGTGATTTACCTTAAATATTAATATCAAAAGAATTAAAATTCCAGTTTACTTATGGCTGAGTTCACATCTTAGCTAAAAATAATATTAAAAGAGACGTGCTGTCATTTCTAGTGAGAGCTGTCAGTTTTGTTAATGGGTTTCCTGTGACAAAGTCTAGTTGTTAAAAGTTCAGATTAACATTTTCTTATTTATAAAACAAATATCCACATACATTTCATGTAATTGTTTTTAAGAGCAGAACTATTATATTGATTTTAAAGTAAAAGCTTATTTTTACAAAATAAGAGTGTTAAAGCTAATATAAGTGCTCTTATCTAGGTAAATGTCCGTGAATGTAAAAAGATGTTTTCATAATCTGTCCTGCATGTTTTGGTCTTTGTGTTAGAGCAAATTTCTTGGCTCTAACCTGAGATGTGTGAGATGTGCAAGTTTTGGTAATAATAGGCAGTTGAAATAAGAAGTTTAGATACAAAAGTAAAATCACTTATTGAAATAACTGATATTTATGTACTGTTTCCTTCTCGTCTTCTTCCCTCCTTCCCCCATACTCCTTGCAGGAACATGTCTTTTGGGTGGTATCTTTAAATACGTTGTTCATACTTGTGTTTGGTAAGTACCATTTGCTCTTAGGTTTTAAAAAGAACCTTCTTTGTGAAGTGATAATGCAGGTTAATTTCAAGGCTGTTCTCTCAGAGTAAATGAAGTTGTGACATCTGAAAATGGAACCACAAACAAGCTGGGAATATGAATAATAAATCTTTAGTGCTTCTAGTTTTGTCATTTTAATTCATTTAAGTGAATAGGATTAAAATAGGAAATCTACCAAAATCTTAATGTTGTCAACCAAAGCACAGAAAAAAATGTTTGCAATATTGTTAAATTTAAGGAGG
This sequence comes from Buteo buteo, assembly GCF_964188355.1. Classification (NCBI taxonomy): domain Eukaryota; kingdom Metazoa; phylum Chordata; class Aves; order Accipitriformes; family Accipitridae; genus Buteo; species Buteo buteo. Next base: position 27,010,988 of record NC_134190.1, on the reverse strand, counting down.
AACCTCCTGGAATTTAATTTATGAGCAAACGTAAATAGTAAATTCTAATCAGTGGTGTATTTTGCTTTATTTTCCTTTCTCATTCCTGTAGATGCTGAGGCTGAAATGCAACTTTAAATGTTTGCAAGACTCTTTCTATTTCTAGTACAAGACAGGAATATTTCCATGTTCTGATTCCATGTATAGTTAGTGCTAGGACATAAAATTGTCATAACTGAAAAAAAAAATTTAAAAATCCCCAAACTGTAAGTGTATATTTCTCAATCATTTGAACCCTAAAAGAAAAGGGTAAAATGCCTGCCACCTTATAAATAGCAGTAAGCTCCCACTTAGGAGTTTCTGGAATTCCTATTTTATATTTACTGCTTATAATATGTAGGGTAAATTTGCATTTCTGCTCTGGTTTTACTCTAGAAAGGTAATTGGTAACAAATTTCGAATATAGGGATTTTTTTTTTAAGAACCTCCTGAGAGGCAGTAGACTGTGATTCAGGTTTGTGGGGTTTTTTTTTGTACCTTCTACCTGTTGAGTGACATGGTAGAGTTACAGCTCTACCCTGTGCCTAAGTTTTGCCTGTTTTGCTGCTAACAGAAGCTTTTAGATTATGGTGCTTGAGCTCATTAGTGTTAATTTGACACAACTGTGTGCAGAAGCAGCAGCATTTTAGTGACAAGATAGAGCATTTTATAGACTTGAAGAAGTACCAGACACAAAATTTCACTTACTCTGAATTATCAGTTTAGAAAGGGATTGGTTATGTTGCTTTGGTTTTTTGAGTGGTCTTTCTTGGCAGAAGAGTTTGAGCTTTAAAAACTGAAGTTATACTGTAGATAAGAAATTTTTGCTGGCAGAGTAAAGCTCACAATACTGAACCAGTGATTTGAGCATCTGGTTACTGAAATGAATCAGCAGATCAAAAGGAAATAAAAAGAATTGTGATGTATATTTGATTCACAAAAAAATATAACTGTTCTAGTAGGAGTTGGAAAATACGAGAACTATTTCTTTCTGATAATTAGTCTGTTTTAATCTGTAGTTATTGGAATTTTATTAGGTTTTTTTAGCTGCTATAAAATTTAGGCTTTTTTAATAAGTAGATAATAACTATCAGACTTCTAAATCCTTGGTTTAAATTCAATAATAAGTGACTAATAAGAATAATTAATAAGGTTGTCACATAGATGTGTTTTCAGTAGCTCTATGTGTGCTTTAACAAGTGGGAAACTAACAAGTAGAGAAGGGGAATGACTTTCCCAAGCAAGTGAGCAGGAGATCTAGGAATTTAATTTGTGCTGGTCAAGCTTATTTTTAGTATCTTTCCCACGAAGTAGTACTGCCTAATTTATAACTGCCAAGTCTCTAGTTATTCGTAATTACAGTCCTGGTTCAAATGTCACAGGAGGTACTTTCTAGAAGATAAACCAGAAGGAAAGCATTTGGAACCTTAATTACAGGTCCAGAAATTCTCCTATGATGTTCTCTTGGACAAGTTAATTAAGTTTGACTTAATTCATATTTTCTATAGCTCATTTTTGTACTTGCAGAGGAGTTTGTACTGCTTCATACTTTTTAATGAAAGGGGTCTGTTAGAAATTCTCTTTTAAAGAAAGTTATTTAAAAAACATGATAAACTGTGCACTCTAACCTCATAAAACACTGTCAAAAAGACATGACTTTTAAGTCTGAGCCTGATGTCTATAGGAGTTATGTGACTTATTTTTTTTTATCTCACTTTTCTTTTTCTTGTTCTTAACGGGCAGGAAGAGCTCAGATCCTCCTTTTATCTTTTACATTTTTGCTATTCCCAGTAACTACTGATTTCTCTGAGAGGGACGTAGATTAAAACTTTCTCATCGTTGATTAGGGCAATACAAGTCCTGCTGAATCTTTTCCTAGTTTTTTTTACATATTGGTCATACGGGAATGAGGAGGATAGAAAAAATCATCAGGCTTTTCATTTGAGGGTATGTTTAGTCTACAGCAGTCCCCAGAGTGGATTATCATGATATAGTGAACGCAGTATAGGTGAAGATAAAAGTTTGCAGTTACTGTCACCCTTTACTTCCTATTGACTCCCTCTACTCCTGTAGGAAAGTGATGTTGAATTCTGTAGTCCTTTGTAGGTCAGTTAGAAGATCAGAGAGTGAGCTAAAACAACTACTTGATCCTGCAAATACACAGGTGTCCAAAAATGGGGAAAGTGCTGTGTGTTTTAATTCATTCCTCCTGAGACCACAGAATTGGCGAGAGTGAGTTCTCAGGAATGATGACGCTTCTTAGTGCATTAATTTAAAGTAAAAGACTTAGTTGCTCATCACCCCTTCACTGGAGCATCGTCTTGCTCTCCCTCATCTTCTTTTCCCTTTGCAGATTTCTGCAGGGCTTGCATTTTTCACAGTATTCTTAAGAACTAAAGCACTAAAACTGAAACCTTGCTAAAGCGAGTCCCATCTGTCCAAGCTGTAAAATAGCTACTTAAGTCTTTTAGTGCATGAGAAAGAGTGAATATACAGAACAGGTTCCTACAGCAGTCTGAGAGCGATACCACCCTAGTACGTAAGACTGAGAAATTTAATTAATTTACACACAGCAAGACGAGCTAAGAAGGAAAAGAATGTCCTCTTATTCTGTGTAGTTTTATATTATTTGTAATCTTTCAGTGTGAATTCTGATCTGATTTTCAATGTTTGTAAATTTATAGAAATGTAACATTTGCAAATATTTGCACAAAGTAATTTTTTTTAGTTGTTTTCACAAAATTTATGCGAGGTAGAATAATTACCATGTTACAATACACATCCTGCAAATAAGGCTCCATTTAGCAGTTTTCATGGCCATTTTTTCTGCTTCTTTCTGCTTATGTTATGCAGCATTTTGTCCGTACCACATCGGTCACTTCTCCATTGTTGGCCTGGGCTTTGAGGAATATGTAAGTACTGCTCTATAATGTCAAAATGAAAAAAAATGCCGCTATTTATTTCATCACAATATTTTTGTAGCATCCTTCCACTTTTATTTGTGATCACAAAAGTTACCTGGAGTGTCTCTTTTTTCTTCTCCTTAAACCTTTTTAAATTTATGACTAAAAAATTTCTGTCACTCTTTCCCACTTCCTCCATTATTTACACTTCAGGTGAGGTTTCCTCCTTTTACAAAAAAATGCATACTTTTTTTTAACAGCCTCTTCTTCCTCATGTACATTTTTATGTCTACTGAGTAATATTCATAGCTGATGATAATAGGTAGTGAAAGCTAGGAGGTAGTGAGGTAGTGTAAGGTGACACTTTTTGTTTCGTATATGGAGGTTGTTTCATGTTTGAAGAAAGTAGTTGTTAAGACTTTTCCAGTAAATGTAAACATCTTCTACTCTTGATGGAAATACCAAAAAAGTAGTAGGTTATTAAAATATGTAAAAACTAAAGAAACTTGTTGCCATCCTTGAAGAGTTGAGGTAGGGAATTTATCTTAATTACATAAAAAGGAGATGTAATCTTTTAAGAGACTGATAAATTTTCCCTTTTTTTCTGTCCCCTCCAGGTTCAAGCATCTCATTTTGAAGGCCTGATTACAACTATAGTTGGATATGTTCTGCTAGCAGTGACTCTAATTGTTTGTCATGTATCCTTTTGTCAGTAGTTACCTGGTTCAGATTTTACATCTAAATCATTTTTCTGGCTATATTTTGAGGAGGCACAGACGTGATGCAGATGCAATTAATTTACCGTTTTGCTCTGCTCTTTTGGTGAAATTAGAAGAAAAGGTCTCTCCTGTTTTCTTGGACATTTAAAAGTTGTTAGTGTGACTGCATTCTTCAGAACACTTGCATATGTTTAACAACACAAAATCACAGGCTTTTATGCTTGCTTGAAGGCCTCCAACTAAACTTGGAAGGTCTGTCTGAGGAGATGAGTGTAGAACCATTTTGTTTTCCTCACTGCCCTTATACTATTGCTGTGGGCTACAAAGTTGCAGTAGAAAGAGAAATTAGATTATGAAAATATGTAGCGTACGATGGGAAATTTATTCACATCTTTTTGATTCTGCCAGATCTTTAGAGTGTGGATTGTTTCCGTTTCTCTTTTATGTCTCTGAACCACTGAGAGTTTTCAGCAAGGATTTCTTTCAGGTGATAACCCTCATTATTACAGAGAAAATTAAGTCACGGCAGAGCTAGAAGAATATGGTCACAGGTAAAAAGTCTGCGTTCCAGGGGCATGTTTTTAAAGGGACTACACCTACTTCAATTTGAAAGAATAAATGTTTGTTAGCAATTTTCTGTTCAAGACTACGCAACGCTAACATCAACTTTAGACCTTGCTATACCAATGTGCAGTGCAAATGTCGTAAAACAGTTGATTGGCATGTCTCTGTTTTGCCTCCTAAAAGAAAAAAAAAAAAACAAACCCCCAAACTGTAATATGTATCCAGCTTTTCTTGGAAAAGGTGAGAATTTGTTTCAGATAGCATGAAAAGGAAAGCTACCATTTAAGGTAGGCCTTCAGTTTTGAAACTTGCTTATTCACGGCAGACGTTTTCAAAGGCAACTCTTTGTTTCTTGAGAAAACTTTTGGATGCTTAATTTAAGAAAGGTGGTAGTACTATTATTTATGTATTTATTCTTTTATTTTAGATGCATGTTTGGGGGGGGTTATCCAGCACATCAGGTTGTGACTTCCAGAGTCACAGCCAATTTTGAAAATAGAGCCCTGATAAAGTAGATACTTCACTTTTGCCTTTTATAAAATTTCCTGTAGCTAAAAGCCACGTAATAATAGTGTTTGATATGAATCAAACTATGTTATAAAGTATTTTTCAGTATTATTTTCTTGACAGAACTATTCAGGGTTTGGCAGCACTTGTTAAGTTCCAGCGATCACGTCGTTTATTAGGAGTTTGCTATATTGTTGTCAAGGTAATCCTATTGTTTTGTGTGTAGGAAAAACCACACTCAATTTAAGCTTACATTATAATGTTCTTAGCAATTTTTGTTAAACTAGTGAGATGTTCTTTTCTCTTTTCCTAAAGGTTTCCTTATTAGTGGTTGTTGAAATTGGTGTGTTTCCTCTCATCTGTGGCTGGTGGCTGGATATATGCTCTTTGGTAAGAATGGAAATAAGTGGGATAAAATCTTTTTTAACAGTGTTTATATTTAAAGGAAAAAAAGTTCTGATGAGAAGAGGGTTGTTGATAGGAGTTTGACAGCAGTCTTGCTGTTTTTATAAACAGTGTTTCCAGAGGGAAAGGGGTTTTTAGGTACTGCTTAATGCTAATTTTGTTTTCTGTTATGTTACTAAATACAAATTAACATGCTATGATTAAAATAACAAGATCCTGATCCTTTTTACTGCATTTACAAGACCACTGTGATAATGAACTTACAGGCAAACTTGTGTACTAAATAAACCTCTTTATGTAGCCATCTTATGTGAAATGGTAACAACTTCATATTTTAATAGTTGTCCAATCTCTTTCTGTTTTGAACAAGATACATACTGTTTTTGGAATTGAGGAGGACAGCTTTTCTGTCCTGAAAAAAAAAATTAAGTGATTAATTTCAAATGGAGAAAATTAATTTCTTCTAGCCTTAGTAGAAATAGAATTTTACTTAAGGGAATAAGTATTTGCTTCGATCACCACCACTTTGTTTGAACTGATTCATAACTTATGTAGTGTATGTTAGTGTTAGAGTTGACTTCTTTCTTCTTTCTGTCAGAAGAAAGAAATTGATCTTTATTTGCTGTTCCTACTGTAAATTATTCCCTTTTTTCTAATTAAATGCTATAATTATTTATTTGTTTGCATGAGGCAGGCATTTAAATTAAATGCCTAGCAGTATATATTAACTAGGGTAAACAAAAAGAGTAACTGTGTAGGTTTGCCAAACTTTATTCATATTTGTTTATTACTTACCTTCTAGGAGATGTTTGATGCCACTTTGAAAGACAGAGAATTGAGCTTTCAGTCTGCCCCAGGTACCACAATGTTTCTGCACTGGTTAGTTGGAATGGTTTACGTCTTTTATTTTGCATCCTTCATTCTTTTACTGAGAGAGGTAAGTCTATAAGAACAGGATTGGTATGTAACATAGAGAAGCTTGCGTGTTGAACTTAGTTAAATCTTTCACATGTGGGTATTGCTGCTACTGTGTTTTGTGTGTGTATGTTGGATTTCAGCCTTATGTAAAAAAGGCCACACTGATACTTACTGCAGTGGGAAATGATGATTTAGAGTATATTTTACTTAGATTTTTTTAGTTTACAAAGAGTTCTTAAACACAGGTGTTGTCTTCAAAGGAATCTAAATACGTTTCAGTTGTTTAAGATTGATTAATACTTAAAAATTAAGCTTGTAATTGGTTATTGCTTCTCTACTTCTCTGATAATGCTTCCTTTGTTCTATTTCTGTACCATATTGTTGAACCTTGTTCAACAAATAACCCTATTATGTTTAAAACTTATTTGCTGCAGCAGTGTTATCCAAAGTGAAAAACAAAGGATACAAAGATAACTTTCTCTTCATATATTGTTTTCTGTTCCCTACTTCAGGTATTGAGACCTGGTGTCTTATGGTTTCTCAGGAATTTGAATGATCCAGACTTCAATCCTGTGCAGGAAATGATTCACTTGCCCATTTATAGACATCTCAGGAGGTTTATCTTATCAGTGGTAAGGACTTCTCTCAAAAATTTCTTTATTTGGAAAGAAAATTTCATACGTTAGCTCCCATATATGCTACTCCATATTTAAGGAAAAACACTTTCACTGTGAAGGTGATTAGACACTGGAACAGGTTGCCAACAGGTTCTGTGTCTTGAGATACTCAAAACTCAACTGGATAAGGTTCTGAGCAACCTGATGTAACTGGGTCTGCTCAGAGCAGAGGGTTTGGGTAGTTTACCTCTGGAGGTCCCTTCCAAACCAAATTTTTCTGTGGTATCTTCTTATGCAAAATCACAGGAAATGTTTGTGTATTCAGACAGCAAGTGTTTGTTATTATGGATATTGTATATCATGTAACTCTTTGCATGATGCTCTTAGTTATTGCACTAAACATTGTGCATCCAGTTCAGCTGAAGTAGTGCAGCAGAGGTAGAGTAACTTTCTGGTTAAGTTTTGATTTGGATTATGCTGATCTAGCCAGTGGTGTCTGTTTCCAGGTTATCATTGTAAGATATTGAAAACAATGGAAGTTTTTTCTTTTTGCTTGTTTGTCTGAAGTTTGCCTAGCATGCAGTAAGGGAAGTGTCTTGGGTTGTCTTTGACATAAGTGTCATGTCAAATGTGAAAACTGATACATCAGAAACATTATTATTTGATGTACTGTATTAATACAGCTAACGTGCTTGGAGCAGTGAAAGCTCATAGAGAGATCTTAGTTCTATTAGAGAGCCCTTCAGTACGTGAGAGGAGCTGACCTGTCCACCTTTCAGAGTGTTTTCTCCTTAGATAATCATAATGCTTTAGATGCCTGAAACTTTTGTGTGACAGCAAGTGGCCCATTCAGCCGGAGAGGTGAATGAGCAAGCAGCTGGTTAGGTGCTTGGCTGTTAGCCAGGCCTAACCCACCACACACAGGAAACATGTCAGAGAGATGGGTGGGAAACTAGATTTGGCTGGTTCTGCAATTTGGACTAAGTTGTTAAACTTCCTTGTTGCAGATCGTCTTTGGATCAATTGTACTGCTCATGCTCTGGCTTCCTATACGCATTATTAAGTATCTCCTGCCTAACTTTCTTCCATATAATGTTATGCTCTACAGGTAAGCATGTAATTTTAAAAAGATGTTTTTTTCAGTCTTCCTATAACTAGAAAAAAGTGTAATTTCGCTCTTTGAGCATTAATGTGGCATCATTTGTTATGTTATTTTGTTTGTTTTCAATTAATCTGAACTTCATTGTTCTAGAAAAGTAAAAAGATGAAGGATGTGGATACATCACACAATTTGTCAAATAAAAAGCTACTAAGAAAAATAGAAGGCATTTTGTATTACTTCCACAATGATAACTATTTGGCTTTTATATGCCCTCAAAACACTTTCCCCTTCAGCTTTTCAGTGGTGAAGCTGCTGCCATGTTTGTTTTGCACATCCATTCCTGACTATCGCTGCTTCAAGAATAAAAGAATACCTGTAACTGCATTTCTTTTTAATGATAACAGTATCTTTCTAAGTAATAATTGAAACAGCAATGATAGAAGCAAATAGAAAGCAAATCATATTCTCTGATATAATCTTTCTCCACATTTTTTCGTAAATTTCTTGTGCGCCTAAGTGCCTAAACACTCATGAAAACTTAACCTGTGTGCTCAGAGTAGTATATAAGGAAAAATGTCTGCAAAAACCTAAGAATTGTTCCTATTGGTGTGCAATATATTTTTTTATTGTGGTGGCATTAATATGATTCAGTGTAAAAGATTACTATCAGAATGTTCCTTATGTTTGACTTTATGCCCTCCCCATTGTTTCTAGTGATGCTCCAGTAAGTGAACTTTCCCTAGAGCTCCTTTTGCTTCAGGTGGTGCTTCCAGCTTTGCTAGAACAAGGACATACAAGACAGTGGTTGAAAGGTCTTGTACGAGCATGGACTGTTACTGCTGGATACTTGCTGTAAGTACAGAAATCCAAAGTCAGCTACAGGCGTTGTGTCTAGCTTAGCCTTTTGACATGAAAGCAGCATGCTTTCAAGAGAGTTATCCCAACAAGTAGCTTTAATAGCTATTTTACAGATAAATAAATGATGTAAAACTTTCATAGTGATTTCCTATGGAAGTACCTTCTCCTAAGCAGTAGTTTTACCTGCTTCTGGACTAGTCTTTTACAAGTAATTCTTTTGGCACACTATTACAGCATTTACTTAGTAAAAAATCTGTAAAAGTATGACTAACAGCTTGTCAACTTCCTATTATATGGAAAAATGAAAGAGGTAAGTGTCAGCAGAGCACTTCCATGAGTTATCAAAATAAAACTTGTGTGCGCATCTTGCATTTCTTACTGTAAGAAGGGAAAAAAAAAAAAGGGAAAATTATTTAGCACATTAAGCTGATGAAGTGAATAATTTTAAATTGAGGATTTTGAAGTTAAAAGTTCAGTTTCTAAAGAAGAATAAAACTGTATCTTTGTCAGATGAAGTAAATGATTATACACAGTGAGGCTCTTTATTTTACACTGCCAGGCAGAGTTCTAGCACTTGAAATTATTTTTTAGCTTGTATGTTGTTTGCCAAATCAGTCAAGAAAAAAATTAAGGTTGATTTTGTTTCTGTAAAGTTTTAAATTTAGCTTCAAAGTATATTGGCATTCTCCCACTGTGCCTTGCTCATTGTGGGTTGTGCCAATGCAGCACTATTAGGGTGAAGATTTATTTATACTTTGCTAAGTTGTGTCTCTGAGACTCTGAGAAAATGAATGAAAGCCTTTGTTTTTCCACTGCAATCCAAAATGTTTATTTTAGCTTCTCATAAGGAAACTCTCCCCACCCCGTTCTCTTAGTTTGCATTTTGCAAAGTTATTTTTTTAATTAATTTATCCATATTTTGATAGTGTTTAAGTATGATGCAAGAGGAGAATTTTGGAGATGATAATAGAAATGGCTTTGCCTTCTCTGTTGCAGCTGTTAAGAACGATTGTGAAATATCTCTTCAGCAATTTTAGTTGAGCAAAGATGAAAATCTTTCCTCTGTTTTCATAGTCTGCCAATAGAATACCTGTATGTGTCTTACTGGTAATGCAAATTCTGCTAAAGCTGAGGAAAATTAACTTCTAAATGTTCATATTGGTTTTGGGGTTTTTTGGGATCAAACTCAAATTTATCCATCTGCTAATGATGTATGCAGGAAATATCAACGGAATTCTTTTTAAAGTAGATTGACTCTTTCTAGGATTGATGTTCTTAGAAAGTTGTGAACAGGTTTTGAGCAATTTGGAATCTTCTTGAAAGACTCTGCCTGACTGTACTTTCAAAAACATGTCTATCACAATACAGTACTGTCCTTGTACAGCTTAGGTTTGAAGGCAATTGTTTCAAATAAAGCTTAGTAGCTGTAAAATAAAAGCTGTCAGTTGAGCTGCCTGCTTACAAGAACTATCAATGCAATTTTCCTTTTATGTGCACAACTTTAATACCAGATGTTATTTTTAAAGCAAACAGATACAGATGGCTGTATTCCCACTGTTGTAATCTGCATCCACACTAGCATTTTTCTTATAAATTCTGTTTAGGATGACATTGAGTACATTACCAGAAAATGGTGTATTTTACTTTATCAAGCTTCTGCCAGTACTCCTGAATAAGTTTTGTACAACTTGTAGTCATTCTGAGTAGGCCTATTTTTCCGTTAAGATCTCATTCATATCAAACAGAACAAAACTGAGATTTTGATTGTTACAGAGATCTCCATTCTTACCTACTTGGTGACCAGGAAGAGAATGAAAACAATGCAAACCAGCAGCCTAACAACCAGCATGCTCGCAATAATAATGCCATTCCAGTTGTGGGAGAAGGTCTTCATGCAGCCCATCAAGCCATACTTCAACAAGGAGGACCTGTGGGTTTCCAGCCTTATCGTAGGCCTTTAAAATTCCCGCTCAGGGTAGGTATATCTAACACATTAAGAGAAAAGGGAAAGGCATTTGAAAAATGGGTATAATTTTTGTTGTAAGAAAGATTTGACCCACATGTTACCAGAAGTCAAGTGGTGGTTCATGTTGTTTTGTGTTTTGTACAGTTTGCACCTTTCTGAAAAGTAGATTTACAGTTATTATCACATACAGCTTTTTTCAGCCTGTAACTTAAGACCTTCAGTTACCATTTTATTTATAGATCACATACGTGTTGTGTATTATCTATTAGCTCACGTCTTATTTTCCTAACAGTTAGTACTGGAGAGAAATATTATAATAACCCCCCAGCAAAAAGGTAGTTCGGGAGTGTCTCTGACAGGGCATGGCTTTCAAGAGGGCATACTTCAGTCTTGTAGCTGAAGTGTATTTTAAACTATTTTGCTTTATTAAGAAATTAAATGGAGAACTTCTGTTGCATCTATATTAAACACAGGAATGCATGAGCTACAACACTGTTGTAGAGGAAACAGTGGGATGAAGTAGCTCAGGGGGTGAAAAGGCTAGGGAAGCAGAATGAATTTGCCCCTCTCGTTTGGTCATAACGGGAAGTCAAAGCACGCTCTCTGACTGAGACCAATTTAATCAAGCATAAATATGCACTTACTGCTGAAAGGAGCGGTGCCAGTCTTCTTTCCATAGCAATTGCTCGTTTCTTCCCTTCTTAGCATGAATGTCTGTGCTAGAACACACACATGATGAGCTGGATCAGGAAACTGGTCCAGCTGAAAACTGGGGTAATAGGCAGAAGGCATTGCTTAGAGACTTTTGAAAGTTCAGATAAGCCTTTATAGTGTTATTTTTAAAGAAAATGGGATACTTGTGTGACATTTTCACTTAAACTGAGTCAAGTTCATATGAAGTTGGACAGACAGGTTAATTGAAATTAGTTCCCTGATTGGCTGCTAAGGAGGTAATTAAAATGGATTCTCACTTACTGTGACCTGGCAATATGTAACAACTGTAATGTTGTTTTCTGACATGCTGTTTTCAAGGAAGGGGTGTGTTAACCTAGGGACTCATTAAATCCTTTCTAGATCTACCTTTGCATGGGTTATTTTATTTTATTTTTGTGGATGCCTCTGGATAAGGACAGGTGCTGAAACTGTCTCCCCCTCTCAAACCATTACATAGTGTAAGCTTTCAGTAATTTGGGGTGCTGACCTTGAGCCTGGTGATAACTAAGCGGTTTCATGTTCAGCTGTCAAAGACTGTTTTTTCTGGTCTACTTACCTTCATCTAGATGTTTTAAGTTCTTCTTTGGAGACTTCTGTAGAATGTAGAAATACAAAAAAGATCTGATTTAACTGAATTCCATTGTTTTCATCAAGAGATGCTTGTGCCATCTCAAACACATGGTAGCTTGTCGATACGATTCTATGTCCCCGATTCCACTTGTTTGAAATATGTAAATAATGGAATTCAGGATCACTGTAAGTGCTTCAGTTGTGATTTTTGGTGTATTGACCTTGGTTCTACTTGGATAGGTTCATCTTATGAAAAATGTGTCTCCCGCTCAGATTTCCACTATGGAGCAATACTGTATTTTAATTACTTTCTCAATTTGGTTTTAAGCATTTGAGAAGGAAAAAAAAGTGTAAAAGTCTGATCTTTTCTACACTTTCATTAAATATTCTCATTTTAACCAAGTTGTAAGAACCTAGAAGAAAGTGGTTTATATTCAGTTTTTATTATGTATGAATGTTTTCTGCTAGAACTCACTCATCATGCCCATATGGATTGAGCAAGCAATAAGAACTGATCCTTCATGTTATTTCAGTTACAAATAAGCATGTAAAAGTCTGGGTTTGATTTTTATGCGCCCCCCCCCCCCCCCCCCAATTTAATCAAGTACATACTGTTAATCTCAAACAAAAAGATCAGATTGGGTTTTTTTTAATTATTCTACATAAAAACCTGTCATCAGTTTTTGTGGGTGGGTTTCTTATTGCCAACTTATATATACAGTGAAACATCAGTTTGTATTTGAACATTCTGGTTTAGCTACCTTTCTAGGATGGTTCATATTTTTTATATGGTTTTTTTGGCTTTGGTTAAGTAACTTTCTTATAAACTGTTTCTCTTTTTTTTCCTCTTTCAGATATTTCTTCTGATTGTTTTCATGTGCATAACATTACTGATTGCTAGTCTTATCTGCCTTACCTTACCAGGTAAGTCTCTTATTGTAAAACAGATTAAAAACAACTCAGCATGTTGCTGTGCTCAACAATGGCAGATGTTTTGAAACCATTGTTTAAAGTTAAAAGGAGAAAACATGGAAAATTATGTCTCATTTTTAATGGTACATCATCAAATCATAATCATCTGGAATCTAAACAGTAGAGATAATACCTGTATTTAACTGACAGAGGTTGCCATTTCCTTTGTTTTGTTGTAGAATAATTTTCTTTTAAGGGCAGGGCTCCAAGTGCTGAGACAATCTCTGTAGTAGTATTGAGAGAAAGAGAGAATTGGAACTCTTGCACCTGCTTTACCATTTAGAGAAGGAAAATATATAGGTTGTTACCAGGTCTTCTACAGTTATCTTTTATTAAAGGTGTTGTCATGACAGATCACTAGGGGACTTTGAATTGGTGTCCATGGCACTTCCCAAATACATATATGAATAAGTACTTTAACCAAATCAAAAGCACTTTGTAGGTTTTTTAAAATAATTTGGAATAAATTAAGATGTGTAAACTCATTTAAATTTTATATCCTGGCTACCGTAGTACCATGTAATTTTTACCACCTTGTATTAATGCTCCTAAAGTCAATAATGTGTTGAAATCAGAGTTACAAATTTTGTGATGGTTTTAATAGTAGCACATAAAATAATTCCACTGTAATACTAGAGAACAGAACCACTATTAAAAAAATGAAATGTGGCAAATGAGTCTCCCATTTTTGTTGGAGAGCTTCAGAAGCCCCATCAGTAAGACTTAAAAAATTATATGAGGCAGTGAAATAACCCAAACATAGCTCATAAGATTTAAGTTCAGGCTTATGCACTAATCCATTACTGCCTTTGCAGTTCTGAAGATTTGTGTTTAGGCTCCGAACAGTGCAGTATTCACTGCTTTGTTTTGCTGCAGTTCAGATCACATTGCTGGTGTAATGAAATTTTAGGGGGGGGAGAAAGGGGGGAATTCTACATATGTATTTGGCATCATCTATGTAACTATTTACACATTTGTGCCTTATGGGTATGGTACCAAAATACTGTTTTATGCTGAATACCATTTGTGCATTGATATTTAACAATAAATTGGATTAAGTGGTTTTTTTAATAGGCATCCTTCCTTAATAAATCAAAAAGCATTACTCTATTTAACAGTGTTTGTGTTTTCAGTATTTGCTGGCCGATGGTTAATGTCATTTTGGACGGGGACTGCCAAAATCCATGAACTGTACACAGCTGCTTGTGGTCTTTATGTCTGTTGGCTAACTATCCGAGCAGTGACAGTGCTGGTTGCCTGGATGCCGCAGGGGCGTAGAGTGATTTTTCAGAAGGTCAAAGAATGGTCTCTCATGGTGAGTCTTGAGAAAAATTTTTACTGAATTATCAAAAAAGTAGCTAACAAAACTTGTTTAATTTTTGCTTGCAGGTTTTACTCTGTAATGTATACTACGTTTTCCTTCTCAGACCATTTTGAAGCTTTTGCAGCTTACATTACCGTTGCATAGGCTAACTGTATTTTTGGAAGCCATTTGGCACAATGCTAAGCAATCAGTGTAAATAAGTTTGCATATATATGTTTATATATACGTGTATGCATTATATTATCCCATATGTGATGTGTGCTCAAATGCATTTACATTTACACATATACCTGGAAACTTAACTATTACTCATTTAGCAACTAGACATTACTAAATAAAAAAAACTAGTAAAGCTGACAGATGATGATGGTGCCTCTGCAAAGTAGCTTGATGCATATTTTCAGAAGAATCTTTTAAGATTTGTCAGATCTTTGTGTTGTTCAAATTAATATTTTTAAAGAAAATATCCCTTTTTATTACTAGTTCAGATTCTTGCCATGGCAACAAATTTACATCCTACCTTTTTATCTTGGTTTTGGTTTTGAGGATTTCTGTAGTAGATTTTTTGCTTAAATATAGTACTTCTAAACATTCATTACATAAATGGCATCTTGTGATGGACATTGTTGCGTGCTTATTGGACTATTGCAGATAGAATAGCAATGTGTGTTTCATGTATTGCCATGTTTCCCAAATATCTCTTCCATCATTTTCATTTAGGAAATCTTAAGCTTGTTTAAGAAAATTCAGAGCTAAAATGTAATGTTCTACTTGTCCTTTGTCCCTTCCCCTGATCATGTTGATAAAGTCAGACTAGTTTTGTATCTGATTTTTGGATGATGCATGTAAATTAAGAGAATTCTAAAATAAAGAAAGACTCAAGAGTGGTGGTTCTGAGTCTCTCATTTTTAAGTCAGAAATATTCCATTATGAGTGAATTTTTAAGGTTTGGTTTTCACTAGAAAAAAATCAGCAGTTTTGGAAAGATTCTTCTCTAATTTTCCAACGTACAAGAATACTCAATATAGTGAAGAGCCATTGGATAGTATTCCCTACTGATAACAGTCAGAGGTGATTTTATGGTTTAAAACTATGGACACCAGTAGGATGTACAGTCATGCCTTTTTCTGGAGGGGGCATGGAATAGGACCCAATCTTGACATGCATTGCAAAACTATGTATGTAATAAAAAATATTTCTGGGGGTGTATATGTATGAATTAAAGGTCTGTGTAGTTTTATTCTCCAGCTTTATCTGTTTGTGTAGTTTAAGTTATATTTTGAAGTTTAAACAAAAAGAATCCTTTGATAAACATTAATTAGATGTCTTGGTTTTTGTAGATAATGAAGACATTAATAGTGGCTATACTGCTAGCTGGTGTGGTTCCACTTTTGCTCGGTCTTCTGTTTGAACTGGTCATCGTTGCACCTTTGAGAGTTCCTTTGGATCAAACACCTCTCTTCTATCCTTGGCAGGTCAGTTGGTCCCATTCTTATTCTGCTGTTGATACATTTCTTTCCTTAGAAGTAAGGAGTATGGTAGTTCTTGTTTCATGTTGATTCAGTCCTTCAGAGCATTTTCCATAATTATGTTTCTATGTGGCAGAGAAAAGACAGCCAGTCTGGATGTGAGGATTATTTAAACCAAAAAGATATGCTTAGGAATTTTAAGTATGAAAAGCTGAACTTTGTGGGATGACATCAGAGGATCTTTGCATTTCAGTGATCAGATGGACACTTTTTTCAGCAGTATAATTGTAAAGTTATGTAAAGAAGTTAGTATGGCTGTACGTGCGTATGCACAGACATACATCCTCTGTCTGACCTTTCCGGAAAGCTCTCCGCCTACAGTTATGCTGCAAGAGGTTCAGCTGATCTTTTGCTTCCATACAAGGTTTTAATTCAGTGGTGATTCACACTGTGAAGGAATTTTGATATACTTTAGGATCATTCTGATTTTAGCTCGAGATGTCAAATCATTAATACAAGATTTTTGAGGTAGTAGCATTTTGTTTTTCTTCAGTCAAGTCTCACAGGTTAAGTGAGTGCAAACTTTTTTCCTGCAAGTTGGTGGAAGAAATGAAGGTACAGTGGATTGAGTGACAAATGCTTGCATCACCTAGGCTGAATTATGAAAGATCTTGTAACTCAAGAGAAGCCCCAGCTGAGGAAACCATAACTCAAAAGATCTAGAATGCCTATTACTAAGCAACAAGAAAGTGTTCAGGGACAGTGATTTTTCTGAGCTGCCCACAAACAAGCTTTCATTTAATTTCAGTATCCAAATGTTTGAAAGCCATAATACAAAGAAGAATTTGACTGCTAATTTAGATATTCCATTATTTTATAATACAAGTATACTTTGGAGGTATCTGTTCAAGTAAATGACTAATAAATCAGGACATCATATGATTGCAGTGGTAGACGATCATGGTTTCCATCCAGTTTTGGAAAGAATTTGTAATGCTAGAGATTCTAAAAATTCTTAATTTTTCATGTTACTTCTTTAAAAGTTTGGAATTAAATATACCGAAAGATTTTATTTTCATGTGGCAGAGCTTCCTCAAAATACTGGATTGGAGGGATTTGAGACTTGTTCGAAATTAACAAGGAGCTGTTGGTATTGAGAATAATCTCAATTTTTCACAAAAGAGAATAGTTACACAAAGGTTATATGCTTGAGAAGACATGAAGCAACTTTAACACTGACTTATTTTTAACAAGTTTTTAAATTTTTGAACATACGTGGGGTAATAGATGTTAACAAAGGCTGTCTTTTAAAATAATTGGTGAAAGAAAATATATTTCCCCAGCAGTTTAAGAAAGTTAATTAACCTATGATGTCTTAAGTCTTAACAGTTCTGTAGCTGTTTGTTCTGCCCTGTCAACCTATACTTTGCATTCTATTTTTGGTGGTTTTTATTGAAGAATCTCTCACAAATATCTGTACTGCAGAAAGGATTGATTCTTGATGTGCAGTGTTTACTAGAAGTCTGTAGTTATACTGTGGTTTTTTTAATTCCAGTGCCATAATAATTTTGGTATATGTTAAAGCATAAATTTTCATCTGAATAGTATGATGTTCTTTTGTGAAGAGCATTGCCTTGCTTTGTTTAGCTTTTCTTGCATCAGCTAGGGTTTTGTGAACAATTAAAATGTATAAGAAGAAAAATACCCTTGTTTCCTGACTTGTGCAAGCATCTTTGTATCTTGTTTCACTTCTTTTTTTAAAGGAATCAAAGTAACTTATTTCTAGGTAAATGTTTCCAGTGTTAATTAGTTTGTACCAGAATGTTAGTCTGTTGCTTTAAGTAAGTGTAATGCTTTTATTTTGTGTTTGCCTTTGGTTTAATAGTAGTAGCTGATTTTCCTGGTTGCAGGGAGCTGAGTATTTTACACATATCAGTTCAGCTTGAGAGCATCCTCTTTTTCGTAGGAGTTTGCAGAATATGTCACCTCTTTTAAACAATGTCCTGTGTAAATAGAAAAGTAACTATCCTTTCACTTACATGTAATATTAACAAGTTGCTCTAAAAGCTTTTGGTTGTCAAACTATTTAAAAATATGTTAATGCTAACAGTCCATTTTTACAAAATCAGGACTGGGCTCTTGGAGTTCTGCATGCCAAAATCATTGCTGCCATAACACTGATGGGTCCCCAGTGGTGGCTGAAAACTGTTATTGAACAGGTAGGAAAAAATTGTCCATGTGAATTATCAGTATAGTACATTTTGAATGTTTTTTGAATGTGCGAGTCAGGAAACGGAGTTCCTGTTATAGTAATGGAGTAATTTGAGTAACTGAGTAAAACTCAACTAGTCTTGTAGAATCCTTTTAAATTGTGTAGCTTAATCCGTTTAGGTACACTTAGCAATAAAACAAAAATAAACCTCAGAAATCTGAAATCAAGAAAATCCTGCATAAATGTATATGAAATTTTATCAGGTTTGTATTAAAGCGAGAAAGATCATTATTTCTTCAGGTGAATTCACATGTGTCCAAATACTGGATGTTATTTGTGTCCACCACTCAAGAACAGAGAATTTCTGCCTTCTCCAGAGCTGTAGAGATTACCACATTCATAGATGAGTGCATATGAAAGACACCGTTTCCATTCCCGTTTGATTATTAAGCAAGACAAGACAGAACAGTTTCTGTGAGCACTTCTGAATCACATGGCCTGTTGCTTTCTTTGACAGAAGTATTTTTTTTTCTTGATTATAACCTTTAAGTTCTATGCTTGTCGTCTCAATGAGGTATCTCAGTTGTTCGTCGGAAAGTAACTTTTCAGCCCTGCACTGTATGTAATGGCTGTGATGTGTGTCCTGACCTCTGTACAAAAGGTGGCTCTCTTGATTAAGCGTAGCATGTAGCCCCAGTTATTAAACCATTTTCTGATCGCTTTAGGTGTTACACTGGAGAAATGTAGTCTTAGTTCTGCGAGTACCTTTTGATGCATACCGCAGCTCTTCCTTCCAGTTCGAATGCTCTCTCTGGGCCTGTTTGTTATACACAGGCTCTCCTGAGCCATCCTTAGAGATGGTTCCATCCAGGCTGTGGGACGGAGGCCATCGTCTAGCTGTTTGTGGTAGCCGTCTGAAACCGGTCTTTTCTCATGATTAGTCGTGTTAAGACCTTAGCCCCTGGTAGTAGCCACAGCAACTCAAGAATTGTGGAGGCTCTGTCTTCAGGCACAGACTCCACATGCAGAGGCTCTGGTCTGCCCAACCAAGTACAAAACAAGATCCTATTTTCTGCCCGTGTTACCAAATTTAATAGATTTGCTCTGTTAGTATACACAGGATCCTCTTTCAGCAAGTTAACAGCACAAAGCGATCCCAGGTCACCCACAAAACCACCGTCTGCAGCATTATTTAATGATCTTTCAGCTGGTCTCTTGCACTCCTACAACCAAATCACAACACTATTCCAGATTAAGTTGCTCTCCTGGGCACTATTCAAATGATGTCCTGGAACCCTCATGATGTAGATTGGCACAGAGTTTTTCCTTCTTTGACTGTGTCCATCACCGTTTTCTGCAAGTGGGGAACACCTGTTTCCTCTCATAAGGAGTCTTGTGTAAAACCTTGTAATTATTACTGTAAGCACAAAGCATGGCTTTCTTGATTGATTCATTCTACTTCTAATTTCTTCTTCTTAGGTATATGCAAATGGGATTCGTAACATTGATTTACACTTCATAATCCGTAAACTGGCAGCACCTGTAATCTCTGTTCTGTTACTTTCCCTGTGTGTACCGTACATCATAGCTTCTGGTGTTGTGCCTTTATTAGGTATGTATACATTGACAGTACCTGTTTATCATCTAATGGTTTAGAGCAATGTAAATATATCTGTGGAAATAAAACTTGAAGCTCTAGGTTATTTAAAAAAAAAAACAAACAAAAACCAACAAAACCCCCACTATTCTGCCAGGAAATGTAAATGCTTAAGGATTGCTGTATCATCTTAAAAGTTTGGGATTTATTTGAGAAATGCAATACATTATTCTGACTATCTTTTTAATAAACTATAGTGCAGAATACATCAAGAGAATGGGACTGCATAATATCTAACAGCAGAAATGTAGGTATCTAGCTAGTTTGGGAAAGGGATAGTTAATTCACTTCTTTGGACAATTGACATTTAATTTTAGTCTCTCTTTAAGAGCTATACTGAGCTGTGGACATCTTTTCTGACTTGACAGGTTCTAAAGGAAGCTGAGAACAGGTGAAAGTACTGGTTCGGTTTTGAGGTTTTCGTTCAGTAATAAAATGTAAACTGTAAATATTGGGTGTTGGGTTTTTGGTTTGGGTTTGGTTGGGTTTTTTTTAGACTTCCCTATCTTCTCATAATTGAGGGAAATATTTTTTTTAGAAGCAGGGTAGATGTGCTTTTTCATTGATAGTTGTCTTTTGCTAGTTGGTTTTGATGTTACCAACATGTTCAAGAAGTCCCATTTTATTCTTCAACCTCTCACTTGAATGCAGGTATTTATAGTGTCAACTTTTCTCTGATACAAGGTATACAGAAGTCAATAAGCAAGAAGAGCTGATAGGCCCAGGTTTTTTTTTACTGTGGATTTTCACTGTGTTAATGGAAAACTTTCAGCTTTAATGCTTCACATGAAAAAAAGAACAGCAGCCGTCATGTTGGATCTCTGACCTAAAGGGATATGTTATTTATTTCACAGCCCTTCTACTGAAGTTACAGTATAACAAAAAGTATAGAAGCAGGTATAGAAGAAGAAATGCGTGTGTTACTTTAGCCATGTTAGATTATGTGAGGGTTGTGTCTTGTTTTGTAGGAGTTACTGCTGAAATGCAAAACCTAGTTCAGCGACGGATTTATCCTTTTCTGCTTATGGTGGTGGTTTTGATGGGAATTCTCTCCTTCCAAGTCCGCCAGTTCAAGCGCCTTTATGAACACATTAAAAATGACAAGTGAGTATATAGTGTAGGGTTTTTAATTTTTCCACTTTAAATTGTGATAACAACTTCAGATTGAATTCAGGTGTTGTAGGTACTTCGGGCTAAAAAAGGTTTTTAAGAAGCTTTCTAGACAACTGACCCTCTGAGGCAGACCTAAACCATTCTTGGCAAATGTTTTATCTGTGGTTCGAGTAGATAAACACAGGAATAGACTGTCTTTACAAATGGAAGACACTCCCCTATGTCTAACTTGAGCGTGTTCTACCACAAATGAAGCTGATTGCTTGTCTCACCTTCTGTAGTTGTGAAGGACAAGTGAACATAATGATTATGACATATCTGGAAGTCAAATCATGTCTCCATCTACTGCCTAAAAACCATTTCTTCAACCTTTTCTGCATAACTGTTATTCTTTCTACTTGTTAATCCAATTAAACTGTTAAAGAATGTTCAGTTGATTGGATAGTTTGTCCTTACCAAATTTTGTACTGTTTTCTGATGTTTTCAGTAATTATTACTCTGTATTACCCAGATGCCTGATAAAATATTAATTTTCCCAGTGTTTTTTCTGGTTATCCTGCTTAGTTTTGAAGCTTTTTTTGTGTTATCTTATTACCTTATTTTTTGTGGTACCTTAATTACATTATGTCTTGGTTATTTAGAAAAATAAGTTTTGGACCGCAGCAACTAGTCTTCCTAGGCTTCTTTTGTATTGAAAAGGAGTAAATGAGTTTGTTGTGTTCATGTCCTGAGTTACCCTAGAACAGTTTTGCTTTCCACTGACCACAAAAGGGAGTCAAACCTAAAATAAACTTCTTTGAACCTTAAATGTTAGGAAGTGACTGATACATTGTGTTTGGTGTAAATGTGAAATTAATAGGCTCTAGAAATAGTAAGAGAGTTGTAACTAAAATTAAACTGTCAGCAGATCAATTTTTATTTTAGCACCTCTTATTTGATCAGCTGATTTAAATCCTGTTCCCCACCTGCCTTCATAACATGTTCTGTAGTATTTGGCCTACTGTAGTATGTGTAGCTGGTATTTATAGTTACAAATGGGTTTTGAGTTAAATGTTAGTATTTTTCAGGCAGAATGTGTATTGAATTGCAAGTTGCATTAATGTTACATGTTGCTTTCTTGTGTACATAAGGCATGTAAACAGTATACAAAGCTGTGAAAATATATCTAAGTGAAAATTACTTTAATATTAAATGAACTTACTAGATGTTATAACCACCCTTGTAGACAAGAATTTTGTACAACTTAAGTTAATGATCTAATTTCAGGAAGTAAGCAAATGTAGTCATGCTAGCCGGTAGCGATTAATTAAATCTTTCATGTAACAAATTTCAAAACCATATAGAAGTTTTTGTGACATTCTAAAATGTCACAAAGACACATACAAGAAAAGTGTGATGGTTGGTTGGTTACGGTACCATGAGAGGAGGAGCAGTGGTGAAAAAGCTTCTAAAGGAAATGGCAGGTTTCAGGGGAAGAATTCATAGGTGTATATGGCTCTTCAACAGGCAGAACTAGCATATGAGTAGGAAGCATGGAAAGAAATTTAGATGGCAAAAAAGTAGGAGTGTGAAACAATGTTATAGAGGAAGTAAGGAATAGTGTGAAAGGTAGGAAAACTGTGAAGCTGATGAGAGGGTGAGATGTTGGAACAGAATTTAAATAAAGGAATCTCGCAGCCCTTAAGCTTGTCATGGAATAGCGTGAGGATATTTTCTCTCCCTTTAAGAAAGATTGAGCTACAGTAAAAGTTCTTCTTTACAATATTTACTTTTTTCAACCACAGTGTTTTCATTGGATATGTTTGCTGAGCCTCTCTTAATCTTACCCAATGCATGTTCTGTATTGTGGCAGATTCTTTTTTGAGCTTAGAACCTCATTAGCACTCCTTTTGGGTTTGTATCTGAGTTGTTGTTCCAGATGTTCAAGTGGCAGTGGCTCAAACAGACACGGCGAAGATGCTCTTAAAAGTATCATCCAGCAAAGGGGCTGGGTATATAAATAATGCAAGTACAGTCTTTATATTTCATATCTTCATTCAGCTTATGTATGTCTGAATTGTATGGCTACCAAAGTTAAGGCTGTGAACACAAACCTGTAGCGCCTGTATTCCATTATGAAATGCCTGAATGTTAAGAAAAGAGATGAGGATGGTTGAAGACCACTTAGGGGTGCAGGATCACTCGTAGAATAACTTTTATTGAAATGAAACAGCTACTTCTGCAGCAAAGGAGACAGAGTGGATTTTGTGTTACAGTATTGTATTAACTTTTGTTAACTTCTCTCTGTTTTCACTATAATCCCAGGTACCTTGTTGGGCAACGACTTGTGAATTACGAACGAAAGTCTGGTAAACAAGGCACATCAACAACTCCACCTCAGTCTTCACAAGAATAGATGGTCATATTAAACATCTTGACCTTCCCTTTGCCTTTACATGTCCTTTTTTTCATAGACTCTTCTTCAGTCTTCGGATATCTCTCCCAGTAATACTCTCAGCAGTGTTTTGGCTTCTGTTAGTAGCATCCAGATGGCAGTTAAGGCTCTGTTCCTTATCTGCATTTTCTGATGTTATCAATGCTGAGGTCTGTATATGTGTAAATAGAAGTATCCTGACACCCTAAAACCTTGGATTAAAAAGAATGTGCATTGTACATCTTTAAAAAAGTATATTAATTTATTAAATCTAGTTGTCACTTTATTTTGGACTGCTGTTCTGTTGACAATGTGCCACAAAGCAATAGTGCGAAGAGGCAAGATGTTTTTATAAAATTTGGAGCTACTTTATGGTGTTCATAACAGTTCTTATTGTAGTAATATAGTATGATTTTTCATGAGTGGAAGGGCCACACAGAGAATATCAAAAGTAAATAACTGTCTTACAGTCAGCAATGAAGTGGCTGTGGTGAGAACATAATGAACTATGTATCTTGCTGTCAAGTCTTTTTTATTATTTTGTATAACACCAAAGCTGTTGTACATTTTTCTATTGCCTGATTGTTTTTCATGTGTCTGAGTTTGTAATATTGTACAGTTGCTGTTAAATCAAGAAAATATTTCCTCTTCTGAGAATTCAGATATACTTGTTGAGGCTCAGCTGGGTTTTTCTGTTTGGTTGAGGGGTGGGGGGTTGGCTTTGGGAATCAGGATTTCCTGAATTGAAACAGTAAGTAAAAACTTTACTAAGGCTAGGTGATGGAAGCATTTAAAGGTACCAAGGAAAATTAGATAGGTTCACAATTTAAGTTGTAGCCAATTTCTTATCAATAACAGAATTTTTCAGGACCTCAAGGAGGGATGAACCTTATCTGATGTGTTTGCACAGAAACAAAGAGCGTAGTGTAAGCAACATTCTGACGTGGTCCTTAATTAAAGAACTTGAAATCTTTTTTCTGTAAGTTACCAAAGTTGCAAATTGTGGTATGAATTTTATATTGCACAATTACTTTAAAAAAAAAAAAAAAAAGGACCCACAACAACAACAGAAAAATCTCTTTTGTTTCAGAATTGGTCACTGTGAATTTTTACAGGAATAATATTGAGGAAGTGATTCATCATATACCATTTATTGCCTGTGAGGCAGGGAAATACATATGCTATTAAACAGGCAAGGAAAAGTTAGCAGATCTCTTTGCAAGGACACAGTCACACAAGAGCCACCAAATCAAGTCTGTGTTATTTCTATATGTAGATAGAGTTATTTTGCAGTAATGTTTGGGGGTTTTTTATGTAGATATTTTAAAGAAAATACGTAACAGTATCGCAAAGCTTTAAGTAGCATCAAATCACATGCTTAGATTGCAGTATATTTCCTAGATTAAATGGGGGAAATGTGAGTATCCATTGCAGTAATCAGAAAATTGATGGAACATTTAACTTGCTACTCAGTACACTGTCCTTCAGTATTCTGTACTTAACCATATGTGTATATAATTAATACTTGAGAATCTGGCAGGTGCTTTGAGAGTGTCATCTCCTTTTATTGATGTTGCATCTCTGATCTGATGTGTTTTGAGCTAATGTGGTCCAGGCTGTGATGGTGGTAGTTCATTTTTTGGTGTCTGGACTTGTGTTCTAAGGCAGTGAGCACAAGCCAAATGCATCTGAATCTAGTGGCAGGGGGGTTGGGCTGTCACTATCAGAAGGTCAGAAACTACTGTTTTACAGAATTACTGTTGTCCTGATGGTTTTGAACCACAAATATTACCCTTTGCAGTGATTTACTAGGAAATTTCCAGTGAAATGACATCATAGAAAAAACAGACAAAATATTTCTCTCTCATTCACTGTTGCTGACTAAATGCTAAATTGAGTATTCGCCCCATATATTTTTGATGTGCATAAATATTGCATTTGACTACTTACAGTGGTGTACATTGTGGGACAGAGATATTTTCACAATATTAAATTTACTGGTAACATATGTTCTTACTGATGCCAAGATTCTCTTTGACCTATCTTTCGTAAACAGTTCCAAAATGGTCTTGCCACTCAAATATTGCGAGCACTACTGTGCATCATGCAGAATTTGCAGTAGTGTGGTTCTTGTAACTTTGTGTTTTTATCCAGACAAACTGGTCTTAACATTAAAATTTATTAAGAAAAAGCCTTTGTGCTGTTTCTTATTACTGTTATTTTACAAGTCATGACAAAAAACTCAATCGGGCCAGTCATGTAATGTGAACTGTAGCTTTTTTAATGTAGCTTACATTATCTGTATTTGCTCTTTGTTATGGAGAACTTGTTTCAAATCAAACTGTTGTCCTTGGTTTTGCACTGCTTTACAGATCCTGGGCGAAGTGAGGTTTGTTTCTGAAACTGTCCATTGTGAACTTTCAAAAAAACTCATCTCCTTATTTTCACCTGTGTTTTGGGAAAGAAGATGGAGGTTGTATAGAACAAAAATTAAATAACACTACTTTTTTTATTGTTTAAATTTTAATAGTTTGCCTTATTGTGCTGTGTGTACTCCTCTGGCATAGAAACTTGATTGTAAGTGAACTAACTGGCTGTTACCAAGACAGCTGACGAGCTCTGTACCAGTGGCTTCCACCTGTGCTAGAGTAATACAGCATGCAGTGGTCTTGCATTACTCTTCAAGTGGGAGAAATTCTCTGTGTGTGCGTGCTTTCACCACAATTTGTGCTGACCTTGGGTCTTGAACGGAGGGGTTGGAGATGCGTACTGGCTTAATTGTGTCCATTTTGCGATGGTAAGAATCTAATGCTGATGGTAGTTCTACAGACCTTCACCCAAGAACTGTCAGATGGCTCTGTAGCTATCTTGTGCACACTGAAAGAAGTTAATTGCAGCATGGCTTTGACTGGTTTTTACACAGATGATTTTATATTGATTCAAAATAGTTAAAACTCTGCATCCTTTCTCTGACTCCCCCTTCTCCACTGGGTAAAGCCTAAGTTACTTGTTTTCATTTCTGAGGGCCCTCCAGAACCTGTAACTATTTTCTGTCAGTAACTTCCTGGGTAAGATGCCAGCTCCCAGCACCAATTACAGTATTCACATCACTTTTCAGCTGAGTGCATTAACTCTTTCCTTGCTTTCCCCTAAGCTTGAGCAAAGGTCTGCGTACAAATCTGCACAGCAGCCCCAGTATTCTTCAGAGAACTCTGTAAAAAGCCCTTTACCTTACAAAGCACGAATGACTGGTTTGTTGATTCCACTGCCTGGTGTGCTGATCAGTGTCATTTTGTTTCCTCGTACTCCACTGCCTGTCCGTTCGTCTATATATAGATCGGAAATTCTTTGTGGCAGGGTCGGTGTTCTTGCTCTGCTTGCCTTGCGGATGGGCACTGTGCAGCCTGAGCAATGAGTGGGGTTCTTAGCAGAAATGATGATACAGATAATAAAAACATTGAGCAGGGAACTGAATCTTGGTAGTATGATGAAGTTAAGGATGAAAAAAAAAAGGAAGCTGTCTTCTGAAACAGATAAGGAAACAATTTTTACAAAGCTTAATGGTACGTTAGACCTCTTTTACTCTGATATTTCAGTTCTTAATTAGATTAACTGGAACTAAAGAATTGCATAGTTAACAGCAATCTTAAGTCTATGATTATTCCAGACAAGCTATGCTTCTGGTTTTAAGTGCTTCATTTAGAAGTCACCATAAATTGACAAACGATATGCCAAAATCAGTTACTCAATAATGGGAATTTTTAGGAGGTGGTATTTCTAAAGGTCAAATACTGTTCCAAAATAAACTGAATGTTTTTAATTCAGTATAATACTGAGGGGTGGAGCGATGGCAAGATCGTTTCACAACTCTGCACATCAGTTTTGCTGCTTTTATGCTTACTTGCTGTTACCTCTTGCTTGTTGAGTAGTGGCCAGCGCCAAAGCAGCATAGGTGCCTCCCCCCCGCCCCGTATAAGGAGAAATCAAACATATCTGGAGTTGTCTGACATCGGGGTGGGGGGGGCACTTAATGTTACTCGTCTGGTTTATGTTAAATTGCTTGGCTTTTGAGGAGTGTTTCTGTTCCTGGAAAACAACATTAGTTTTACCTAGAGAGAAGAGACTTCCTTGTTGTTTACAAAAATAGAGAACACTGCAAAGCTTGTTAGTTATTTATGCTGAATAGAATTTATGTATTAGAACCTAAACAGTGAAGATCTGCGTTGGTGTGCCACATTCAGCAGATGCAAATTCCATTAATGACCTGGTGAAGTTCAGTAAGGGATATCCTGGATCTGAAAATGCCGCTGCATTAGAATGCAACATACAGGGAATATTTTGGCTAGTTGTGACCAGGAGTTGTGGAAGCAGCAGAAGAATTTTGAAGCTTGAAATCAGGCAATGCTACTATAAAGCAACAATTAGGTCCATGGATATACTTTTAAATGCTCTTTATGTAACAGAGTAATTGGTAAAATGCATGGGGGGGAAGTACTCAGTGTCTAGGAAGAATCTGAGTTACTTCTTCCGCTGAAGCTACACTTGGTGTAGTTACTACCTGTGTTTTCATAGAGTTTGATCAGCTTTTTGTTAAAGTAAATTGTTCAAGCCTTACTATCTTTATAACTTTGGGCCAAGATTCTCAACGTGACCCATCAATGTCCCTCTCACTCTGCCTTTCTGTGATCTTTTTCTTCCTCATTGAAGGGATTTGTTGACCTAATGGCCACATTACCTGCGTAATCCAGTTTTCTTAAACTACCTTGCATTAACCTGCTTGTAATTTTATAACAACTGTTGTCACACCACCAACCCTCAAAACTGAAGCCTGCCTCCCTCACCTACCTCTTGATCTTAATTTTACTCACCAATATCTTGGAGGTAATTCCATTCTTTATTATTTGTTATGCTGTCTTAGTCTTCTCTCTTTTCTGTCCATGAATTACAGTAAAGTTTAAGCAGATGTTTTAGTGTAATTACATGTGAGAAGCATGCTCCTTTTAGCTAAAAATAAGAGTTCCCTGACTTTTTAAAAAGGACTTGATATCCCAATATGCCAAACTGAAAACAACATGAGTAATTATGCACATACTTTGTGTAGTTAACACAGGACTAATGAGTAGAAAATGTGCGGTACATCTGGTTCTGCTTATAAACCAGGAGACTCCGTAGTAAGGATGATCGTAACTCATGTCACTGCAGGTTTCTGTCACCCTGTTCCAGCCCGTGTCCCCCCCCCAGTTAAATACATGATCATCTCTGGGCTGCTGGGATCAAAGGAGAGAGGAGAGCAGTGCCCATGCTCCTCTTTCTGCAAGGAGCAATCAGCATATCCCCCAGAGGTTTTTTTACTACTTTATGCAGTATGTCTTGTTAATTTTTGTTATGTGTAAGCATTTATACGAAGATCAATTTAGTCAAGCCTTTATGGATTAAGCATGTTCTGGAGCAGCACTTGATTAATTGGTCTGCTATTTTTCAGTTATTTTTCACTCTTACATGAAAGCTTTAGCCTTTTGCTTTTTCCACCAGTTTGCAATTCATATAAAATAACATGTTTTAAGAATGCACAGGTTTTCATTAAATACTTATAGAAAAACTTTCCACCTACATGCTGCTGTTTCTCATAATACGGTCTGGCAGCTTTATGCATGATTTCGCTGCACTGGACCAAATAGCAGGAAGCATTGAGGGTATGACATTTACTTTTTGAGAATTTTTAGGGTAGTTCCAAGTGTGTCCAAGGACTGTGTCTGAGAGAGAATATGAAACTTGCCACTTACCTGTTATCCCGAGACACCTTTGAAAAACTGCATTGTGAAATTAATTAAATTCCATTCTGTAAACCCCTGCAGGATAATGTTTTGCTACAGGTATATTTTGGTATAGAGTTCTTAATTGTTTTAAAGCATCTACCCATTTAAAGAAGAGGTGTGTCATGCTATGTCAGAAGCTTGCTGTTTTCATGTAGTTGCAGGAATTTGCGAAGTATTTTGAGGCCCAATACTTGCCATGTAGCCTGCACAGAGTATTCATGGTTTATGAAAGATTAAACAGCTGTTAAAATGCGTGCTTTTTGTTTTCCAGAGACCACCGTTTTATCTTTGCCCTGCGCGGCCTTAAATGTTCATCAGCGGGGATGTAACGTGGATTGAGAAGAGCTGTCTTCAAGTCAGACTGTGTTCTTTTGCAGTAACTGTTTGGCCCGTTTCAAGCGTGCAGCACCTGGGTCCGCGTCTGCGGAGCGGTGAAGGCTTCCCGGAGCGGATAATCCTACGATGATGTTCACCTGAGCGCTCGGCGTACTCACAGCCCACGATGGAGGGGACGCTGCTTTATAACGAAGAGACGCGCTAGTGTCTTTACGGAGGACGCCATCCAGGTTACCGCCGGTGCTGGTTTTATCCGCTGCCGCGGGAAGAGTGGAGGTCTTGGAGGCTTTGAGGCAGAGAGGGCGCTTGGCTCCGTGGCGTTTGGGCCGCCTCAGCCCGCGTCGGGCCGGGTTTGGAGCAGCGGGAGCGGGGAAGCGGGGAAGCGGCTGTGTGGTGGGGAGAGTCCCCCGGCCGTCCCGCTGTCCTCCATGTCCAGGCCTCTGGAGGCCGACCGGGAGGGGTGCCCGTGGCTGAGGCGTCCTTGGAAGCCGCAGCTCCTGTGACGGGGAATTTTAGGGAACGCGCTGCCCTGTACCTCTTCCACAGCGGTTCGCGTCTCATCCGGGCCTGGAGAGGAGGAGGTAGGAGGGAGCCCGAGGCAGGGCGGACATGAGCTGAGGGGAAGCGTCGCCATGGTGGGGGGGAGACACGACACGCGGGGGTTTGCTGAGGGGGGGCTGAGCTCCCCGACGGGCTTCACCCCCGACAGGGTCTTTCTAGAAACTTCCCGAAAAGAGCTGGAAGGCAGCTGTTGCTCGGGCGTTTTCGAGAACGTCGCCAACAACCCTCCGTCCCCGCCTTCCCCCCCCTCCCCGGGGCCTCGGCCTCCTTCCCGCGTTGCCCGGGCAGCGGGGCCCGTGAGGCGGAGGGGACGGGGAGGCCGCTGAGGAGGAAGGAGGAGGAGGAGGAAGGAGGAGGAGGAGGAGGCGGCCTCTGAGGGGTCGCCTCGGCCGGCTGGGTGCTCCCCACAGCCGCGGCCCTGCCCGCGTCCTCCGGCCATTGTGGGCTCGGGCTTCGTAGCCGGAACGGCCGGAGCCGGTTTGGGGTGAGGGAAGGGAAAAACGGGCAACGGGAGCTGAACGGGGAGGGGGGTGAGAGAGAGGGGAAGGGCGGGTATGGCGGGAGGGGGTGTGAGGGGGGGCAGCGGTGGGTGCGCGGGAGGTTCCCTCCGAACATCGGGAAACGCTTTTTATTTACCGTCAGGGTGACCGGGCGCCGGCACAGGTTGCCCAGGGAGGTTGGGGAGTTCTCCATCCTCGGAGAAACTCAAAAACTGCCCGGGCAGGGTCCTGGGCAGCCGGCTCTGGGGGCCGGGGCATCCCCAGAGGTCCCTGCCACCCCCAGACCTTCCCTGAGACTCTCTGAGCAATGGCTTACTAGGGAAAAGCAGGTCTCGTGCTTTTTTTTTTCCCCTTCTCTCTACATTTTCTGATTAGTTTTTTTACTCTCTTCTTTGGCTGCTTCCCAAGGGCGCGTGCACACACACGTGTGTTCCTTCCTCAAGGCTTTTCAGTTCTCTACCTTATCCTGAAATCCCCAACTTCTTGCCTTCAGCTTCAGTCTCTCGGCTGGAGCTGGGGTTTTGAATTGTTGCTGAAAGTGTGTGACCAATGTAGTAATTAAATGCACACTCTGAAGTCTGTCCCCGATGCAAATTTGCCGCACTGGAGTAATGAAGACGCTGTGCCCTGTCTGCGTTTTTCCAGAAATGAAGTTCTAAGCATGGTTTGATCCTCAAAGGAGCCCTGAGTCACAGCAGACCCATTCCTCCATTGCTGACTTTTAATTTATTTTTTTTTCCCCCAATATAGAAAAATTCACATGATAGGGGGAGAAAGCCACCTGCCAGGTCCTCTTATTTTCATCTTAAAAAATTAAAAATAAAAAATCTAAAGGGATAAAGGATGCCATTACACTGATTCCTTTCTCTATGCTGTTGCTTTTACTGCTTTTCCCTTCTGCAAACAGCTGATATGTTTTCAGCTCTTGTTGCTAAATCAACTGAAGTAGGCTGTAGTTTGTCCTTGAAAAGATGAGGAGAGTGCCCGGATTTCCCACCAAACATGCTCCATTGCTATAGTGGGAGAAGGACCATACAATAACCTACATCTCTCCCTTCTTTTGGATCCTGGGGAACAGGATTCCTTGCAGCAAATAAGTTGCATCCTGAATGAGACAAACCTACCTCTAGAGCTGTATGAGCAAAGCGCTATGTGTAGTTGCAGCACATGTGAATGTTTTGTTCAGCACTATAATTTTTTTGATGTAAAGCCTGCCAGGAGCACAAATTAGTAACTTTTTGCTACAGCGTTTTTTGAATACATAAACACAGTAGAAACTTGGTAATCTGCAAGTAAGTCTGTTGGTTCTTCAGTAGCCCCAGCTGTCGAGTAGGATGGGAGAGAGTTTGGGTACAAACACTGTTGGCCCCCATGTCCACATGCAGTTTTTCATTCACTTTCTGCATCTGTGAATTGCTCTTTGATTATTCTTTCTTTCAGGTCCTTGTAACTGAACACAAACGGACCATGCCTCTTCCAGAAACCATGTTTTGTGCTCAGCAGATCAAAATCCCCCCTGAGCTACCTGATATTCTGAAGCAATTTACTAAAGCTGCTATTAGGACTCAACCTCATGATGTTTTGCAGTGGGCAGCTGCGTAAGTATGACGTTCACGTAACGATGTAGTGCTATGCGTATGGACCCACAAAATCTTGCTGCTCCTGTTTATTGTACGGTGGAGCTGGCTTTGAATGTTAAACCAACCTCGTTATTGCATACACGCTTCTGTGCATTAATGCAGCATGTAAGTGTTTTAAAAACAGTGTAGTACTTGATTTGTTTTCTGTTTCATTAAGGTTTAGGACTGGCATATTTCTGGAACAGTTTGATTTCCATATAGGAAAATGCATCTTAATTTTTTTGTTATTAATTTCTCTGTCCTGAAGACCAAACTTTTTTTTTTTTTCTTTTTCCCCTCCTCTCATGTGAGACTTAATTCTTGGAATTTAAAGGAAACCTAGAAAATAGCTTTCTAATTCTTAAGCTTGCTTAGGTTTCTTTTTTTTGTTTCCAGGAACAAAACTAGGGAGTCTCCTTAAACGTTACTGAAATAGGAAAAGAGCCAGAAAAGTTGCAACTTTTGGGCGATACTCCCCATAATAAATCTCTTACTGTAAAGTTGATCTAACATATTTAAATGTTTCTTCTTTAACTGTTTTTTTTTTCTTTTACCTCAACTGCTCACTATCACTTTTTCCTGTTCTATGGTTTGTGTGGACAAGCTCTTGAAAGGTATCTGTGAGATGTTCTCAGTTGGGGGGACTGAAAAACACCCGTACTCTGTCCATGAGGGAGGGGAGGCTGTTTACAAAGCCAGGCGGGAGAAGAACTGGGGCAGAGCAAGGTCTGAACCTGGTAGCCATGCAAGGCAGAGCAAAGCTGTGGTTTCACAGGCGCTGTCGTTGTTGCAATGCTTGACCCTGTGAATAATCAGATGGGGAAATGGATCCAGCTGAAAAATAGCCCAGGTGTTACGTGTACATACGTACTGTGCATTTATTTCTGTACAGTCACACTAACTCAGTTCTGCAGTGCTGCTTGCCTTGCATTTTGGCACGTATTTGCACAGCATGGGATAGCCTGGGTGCAGACGAGGGAGGACGAGTGGAGAAACCCTTAAATGAGACCTACCACTGACTGAATGAAAACTAACTTTTCCTTGCACGGTTCAGATTGCTGGCCAGTTATGGCAGAGGTGGTTGCTCTTAAGGCTGTGGCAGCCTTATAATTAAAAGGATGTGCATCTAATTCCCTGTCTGCTCTAGTCTTAAATTTTATTTTGGAGTGGACAGAAATAGCAGAAAGGCTGATGAGGGAGTTGCAGCATAAATAGCCAGTTGTGCTTTTCGGGCAGTGTGTGAGGGGAATGTTAAGCAAATGAGCCCTCAGGCGCTCCTCAATCAAATGGGAAAAGCCTGCATTTTGGTTTGCAAGCACACTCTGATGTTAATAAATCACGCTCTGCCTTTGCCAAGAAGGTCTGAGTATATCATGCATAAAATAAGTTAAATGCCTTAAGAATTATTAGAATGTCGTAAAAAGGAGCGTGTAAAGCCTAAAGATTGAGGTTTCCGCTAAAAAGAAAGGTGGTATCTGGGCACGGGGAGATAGGAGTTGTGTGTGCGGGCAGGTAGCCGAATACTGCCACTCCTGCGCAGGAGCGTGCGGATTCATTGACTGAACTGTCCGAGCGTTCACTTCTGTGCAGCCACGGGCATTGAAGTGTGTTGCTCTTCCCATTCACTTAGGTATTTCTCAGCGCTGTCAAAAGGCGAGCCCCTTCCTGTGAAGGAGAGGATTGAAATGCCTTTAGCAGCAGAGAAAACAGATGCTGGGTTGACCCCAGGACTCCTTAAAGTCTTGCACAAACAGGTACAAACAAGCCTTTATCAAATGTACGATGCTATTGAGGAATGCTGATGCGTTGGGGATGATTGGGGAGACTGAGTGTCAAGTATTTGATGTATTTTGGGGAGAGACTGCGTTCTTAGTTTCATTCTGGTTTTCAGAGTTCTTATTGCAATACCATGATTCCCTTTAAAGCTTTCTCCCAAAGGCACGGTGAATGTTGCAGAACTGAAGGAAAAATGGAAGCACCTGTGCTTGCCAGAGGAGCAGCTGAAAGCCATCCTGCAGCTGGGTGACTTCGGCGAGGAGGTGGAATGGATGAAGGTTCTGGCACTTGGGTGCAGCGTGCTTGGCGGGGTACGTTCACAGCAGGAGCCAAACGCAGACGGTATATATGATCATATATGAGGTAGACCAAAGAACAATTAATGCAAGTGGATTTTGGGGAATGGTGATTGCTCTTGCGGCAGCTGGCAAAGCGGCTTGCCTGTTTACTTCTCTTCCCCACCAGCTTTTGGTCCGGGAGCTTAACCAGAATGAGGACTGAGTCCTCAGTTTGCTGGGATGGCAGTAGAAGAGCAAGCATGTCCGCGGGGAGCGTGGACCATGAGAGAGAGGATGATAGAGGAACGATGCTTATGGCATCAGTGTAAATGTCCATAGAGGAGAACTGGAGGGAGAAATTAAAACATCAATTTTTAATTGATTGTGTAGTCAATTAAATTTTCACAGAAGCAGTTAATGTTACTAAATCTACATTTAATTCTTTTAATGTCAGTAATAGAGTCTCAGGAGACCATTTCAACAGAATGAGAGATTATAAAACACACTAAGCTGATGTTCTTCTGAAGTATAATTTCTGCAGTAGGGAAGAAGGGGTACTAAAAAGAAAATCCATGTTAAATAGTATTTTGAGAATGTTGCAATATCTGGAAGCCCTGAATGTTGACCTGTCCTGGTGATGCAATTGTGTGTGTGTATTTTTATTCATTTCAACTGTGTATTTCTTGATTCCAATCCCCCTCCCAACATGATTTTGTAATTTGAGCTCTTAATTTAAAAAAAAGTAACAGCAACATTACTAATTTAAAAAAAAAATCAAAACAAAACCAGAGTCACAGGAACATCATTCTGATGCAGCTAGACAGACTAAATTTACATCCATCTATTCATCCTTTCAGACACTAAGTGAATGATTTGATTTCAGCTCTACATAATGAAACCTAAACTTCAGTTTCCTAAACCAGAGAGGAGGACACACACAAGAAATTTACATTCATTTCCTGCAGCTGTAAATTGTGTTCATAGTTGAATATGGTCACAGTTAAGATACAAGAGTGGACAGGTATGAACTACTTGAGAACACCAGTCACCTGAAGTATCTTTCTGTAAAGCACTGATGTGTTTTTACAGCCTTGGAGAAAGGACCACACAGGTAGCCTGTTAAATTGTTTTTCAAAGGTGGCAAAATTAATGTGAATAACTAACTTTGCTGAATTGTAAGAGACAGAGGGAGGCAGCTTGCAGTGGCAGGAGCAGGAAGGGCAGTAGAGGGGTAGCAGACTGCGGAGGGTAGTCCGCTGTCACGTAAGCAGGTGCCTCTCCTTCCCCAGGGAGGGCTCCTGGGGAAGAATTACATTGAATAAAACTGCTAAAAGGTTATAAAATGACACTTCTCTGGCCTGTGTTTGAGATCTGGAACAGGTATTGCATTTATTTCAAATATTGCTGTCCTACTGTTAGAAAATACTTATCATTTTACAAAGTCATCGCTTGCTTGTTAATGAAGAGGTAAGGATAAATTTTGAAAAAATATTACTACGTGGGTTAAAAAAAGGCCTGTGGATCTGTTGGGTTTTGTTTTGTTTTTGTTTTTGTTTTTTCTTTTCTTTGTTTTGATGGCATCCAACCAGTCTTTGACTCAATGAAGCTCAATGTTGAATTTTTCCACGTTTCCCTGTATAGCTCAGCCAGCGTAGGGTACTGGATTGTAGACACTATTGAATAAAGGATTTTTTCAAAGTAGATTTGGAACTAATACTTTGAGGCATGTTTGTTTTTAAGGGAACTCAGATGTTACTGGGCTTTGACTAAACTGAAATATTCTTGAAATGCTTTTTTGCTTTTCTACTAACTACTAAAATGGAACTTGCATACAAATAGGGAGAACAGTAAATATCAGCACTCCTAAAAATTAATATCATAATAAAAATCATCAAACCCATATACACTTTCTGGGGTTTGTAGATTTGTCTGTCTAAAATGCTGCTGAGAATTCATTTAGATCCATTGAGATAATAAACACACACACACACATATACATATATCTCACTAGGTATGGTGGTGTTGGAGCTTTTGTAGTAGCAGAACAGAGCAATTGGGCCATATTGGAGACAGAGCTCAGACTACCTCATGCAATCTTTAAATATGATGGGATTATGGTATTTTTTACTCCTGTCTCTACTAGAACTTCGTTACTGTTTCTCATCCCTGGACCTGAACTGGAGGGTAAACTTGGGGTTGAAAACTAGGTAATGATGATAAAGCCTTCATCTCGTTTACACTCACTTTTAGTGGCTTACAGTGTGGATTTTGTCATGGTATGCAAAGGATGTTCGTGGCTCTGATACTGCTCCTCTCATTTCTTGAATCCCCTGCAGTCCTTACTGAGTTCAATGAAACATGCCTGCGAAATCTTAACAAGGGACCCAGAAGGTGGAGCGGCTCGCATTCCCTTCGAAACGTTCTCGTTCCTTTACTCGTATTTGGCCAGTATCGATGGAGAGATACCAGAGGAGAAAACTGAAGCGTTCCTCCACGGAATTAAAGAACAAGCGTAAGTAAAAATCCGTGCATGGAATTTTACTGTATTGATCACCTCTGGGTTCTCCATAAACCTTTAATTTCAGGTGAATGGTCCATCTTCACTTTCGGTGTAGTCATGATGACAGGAGTAAAGGTTGACTAAGGTTATATCAAAAGTGTAGATGTTTCTGTAGATGTTTAATTTATTACAAATTTTAAAAAACATCTTCCCCCATCCATCCCTCCTTCCCAGGCTTAACTCCACTCCTGATTTTCTCTACCTACCCCCCTCCAGCAGCACAGGGGGACGGGGAATGGGGGGTTGGGCTCAGTTCATCACCCCTTGTCTTTGCTGCTCCTTTCTCCTCAGAGGGAGGACTCCTCACTCTTCCCCTGCTCTGGTGTGGGGTCCTCCCCGGGCTGCAGGTGGAGATCTGCTCCCCCATGGACCTCCCTGGGCTGCAGGGGGACAGCCTGCCTCACCATGGTCTTCCCCACAGGCTGCAGGGGAATCTCTGCTCCGGCGCCTGGAGCATCTCCTCCCCTCCTCCTGCACTGACGTGGGGGTCTG
The DNA here is from genome assembly GCF_964188355.1 of Buteo buteo. Taxonomy (NCBI): domain Eukaryota; kingdom Metazoa; phylum Chordata; class Aves; order Accipitriformes; family Accipitridae; genus Buteo; species Buteo buteo. Next base: position 26,974,029 of record NC_134190.1, on the reverse strand, counting down.
CAGGGCTGGGGCTCTCACATCTTCTCACTCCTCTCTAGCTGCAGTTGCACAGTTTGGTGTTTTTTTTTCCCCCTTCCTAAATCTGTTCTTCCAGAACCACTACCACCGTTGCTGATGGGCTCAGCCTTGGCCAGCGGTGGGTCCGGCTGGCATCAGCTCTGTCAGACACGGGGGAAGCTTCTAGCAGCTTCTCACAGAGGCCACCCCTGTAACCCCCCCGCGACCAAAACCTTGCCCCACAAACCCAATACACTTAGATTGCTACCAGCTCCATGTCCATGGGAGCATAAAAATGTGTGAGCACACAAATGAGCTGACTTGTTTTGGCATGACAGTTACCAGATTGACAATTTTTAGTAAGAACCACTTTTTAATCACACCGCTCTTCCTTGTGGTTCATATAAACCTTCACTGTATCTTGTCCAACACACTAGGATTTACCATGTTAAAGTGCTGTTCTAAAACATTTGGTTTGTTCCTTTCCAGTGACCAACAAACTGGTATGGTGCTGCTTAGAAACTTTCTGACCCAGCCCTCAAGACCGTTTTGATCAAGCCTACTCTTCAGCACCAGGTGAGAGGAAAAAACACCAACAAATAAATACAGGCAAGAAAATAATTTGTGTTCAAAGGACCAATATTTGCACATTACAATACAACATCCTCTTGTCTAGTACTTCTTTATCCCACTCCTGCAATCGCCCTTCAGTGGATGTTAATTGAATACATAGTTATACTGTTCTCCTGCCTCCCAAATACTGATGCTCACACCTAGGGTGTGATACCTTCACTCATCCATTTATACAGAGTAGAAGGTATTTGGTATGGATCTTCCTACCTGTACTTCATAAGTAAGTAAGTGACTGATTGTAAGAAAAGAAGTAAAACACAGGATTAAATTGAGAGAAGATGGGACAGCTATAACTGGTGCATTTCTCATTACACTTCTGGTAGCACTGACTTCTTTTTGACTCTTACAGCTTATCTTTTGACTGCCTTGTCTGCAAGAACACACTCTACTGAACAAATAGTTTTACAAAGCCTTACTCAAGAGAACTTCATGAGAACCCTGTGGCTGAGCTGGTAAAGAAACATCAACTCAAGAAAGGACTGCAATGGTTCTGTATTGTTCCCCCTCTCATTAGGACCTTTTCAGAACTTAAGTATCTTTTCCCATTCTTAGATGGACTTGTCTAATTAAGGATCTGTTTTAAAGTACATCTTGTTTTCTGACAGGAAAAGTTACTGCATTTGTCATGTAGGTGAGTAATGCCTGCCAGAGAGTTCAGCTTGGGTTTGAGTTGAACTAGACTAAGTAGCGACAGTTAATCACACTTAATTGCAGAAATGATTGAGGTTAGAGACAGGATACTAGCGGCTACAGTAAAACTGGAGAGGCCATTGCCAGGGAAGGCCAAACCCAGGAGTGTATGGAGCACCGCTTCCTGGCAACTCGGAGAGAAATATTGTAGGAAAGATGGATCTGCAAGCTTGTTCTTTTATAGTCACTGACTTCATGGAGGTGACAAGCTTGGCTGATGATGACTGACCTTGCTGTAGTAGCTTGTGTGAGGAATTAACAGAACTAGAAACTGGCTATGATAAAAATCTCACTGAAGTTAAGTGGAATCCTCATGCACACCCTTACTACATACCTGCACATCTTACATCTAACTGTTTTATATCGGCCTCTATCACTAATAAATATTTGTAAGATAGTCTACAGCATGGGAACTCCTCCTAGTTATTTCTGGAAGGAAATGGGTATTGCAGTCACCAATATTACACTCCCCACTAGTTTCTGTGGAGAGCTAGGTCCTCGTCATCTTTGCCAGATGACACTGATCCTAAATTTCTTTGAGCATGAGCTTGGGAACAGTAACTTTCCAATTATTGTCCTTTCACCACTAGCTGCAGCTGAAGATGTTTTAGCCTGTTGGAGAACTCTGAGGTCTGCCCTCTGGTACCTGCTGTAACTGGGCAGTAAGTGCTGTCCTTGCAGAACACAGCTCCCCGAGGTGACGGTGTCAGGTGGGAGGGGAGGAGAGGAGCTCTCTTCATGTTCCTTCCGTTTGTAATTGATCTGAGACTCCAGGGATGAGCTCTGTTCTATATCCATTAACTGTGGGCCAGGAAGGCAAATCAGTACAGCCTCTCACAGATTTCATTCTCAGCCTTGTCAGACTGAACTCAAACAGATGAGAGAGATCAATATAATTTATGAATAGATGCATTAGTGTTACAGATTTACACACTTTCTGGTATATACTGCTTCCATCCTGACAAAACTTAACACGATTCCATTTTTGTCTCCAAGCACAGCTGTGATGCAACACCAACATTATGTACAAAGTGTTACTGTCCCTGGCACAACAGCGGTAACGGTAGTTCCTGCACAAGTAATTTTTTGAAAAGCTGACAAAATAATCAGGTTCTTGTTTCTACTTTCTTCTTTTATGTCCGTGATACTTGTCTTCATCCCTGAAACAAAACCACAAACATTGTGTGGGCTGTTAGGCTCAGACTGACAGAATCTGAAGGAAAATAAAAAAAAATAACTTGGAAAATAAAACACTTTCATTAAATGTAATCATGTCCTCTTCTAAGGAAAGAAAGTAAACTACTTTAAGACAGTTTATTTCCCATGCTGTTTTAAGCAAAGCCTTGTCATGCAATGCCATAGTGGCAATTAATTTAGCATGAATCGCATCACTGCATAATGAAGCCAATTTTGAGAGAAGCAATCATTCCCATCCCTGCAGTACTTATCCACAGCATTTCTTCTGCATGACATTTAAGTCTTTGCTCAAACCCAGGTCCCAGACACCTACAGTCTTGCGGATACAAACGTGCCCTTGTTGATAGTATTAGAAGGTGTGGCCTAGATTTGTTTTCTTTCACCTAAAAGTATGTCCAGAAATACTGAAGAGCAACAGCATTGTTTTGAAGCATCTGCCATGGAAAAGCTAGTCAAGTGATCATACGTATATATGTTATTAGTGAAACAAATAACTCTACTGACTAGGTCCCAGTGCAACCTAGAGCAGAAATCAGCATTAGACAGGACGAGCACACTTAGCTGGTTAAATGGACAATACGTCCCCCTCTGCGTACATTGATCAAGGAGTAGAACAGCCTGTGACAGTACTGCGCTAATCCTGCAGCGTGCTGTTGGAAGTGTCACCTTTCAGATGTGAGAGTAAATTCTGAAGTCTGGATCACAGTTTCTGATCTCACAGCACATTCTGTTTAGTACCAGTAGCCTCGTGACGCTGGCTTGTTATACAGTACATGAGATGAGCCTAGCTTTTAAATTGGGCTAGATGCTCTAATTCTCTGCCTAAATTCTCATAGACAATGGCTACGGCTGCCTGATTCAGAAGCAGGAGTCAGCTGTCACTATTGATGCTCACCTCTCTCTTTTTCTCCGAGAATCTCTGTCTTTGCCTCTTTCACGACTCCGTTTTCGTTTATTTGGACTCCTGCTGGCCTCTCTCCTGTGTCTGCTGCGTTCAGTATCCTTACAGCTTCCTCCAGACTGCCGTGAGTCCACTGAAGCTGACCGACGGTCTTCCTTTCTGAAAAAAAGTTATTGATTTTATTCAATAAAAAGTTTCACAGTCATTATTGTGTTCAGTATCAGTTTTGTAATATAATGACCTAACAGTGTAAGACAGAGGACATACATACCTCTTATTAAGCCTCTCTATCTCCCTAAGAAATACAATACCTGCCAAAAGAGGCCCCATGTCTACGCTCTTATATGTGCACATCTCAGCACACTGTTTAATCCAGTTATTTCTTACAAACACTGCCCCTCAGTCTCATCACCTCTGCTCATGAAAGAGGAGACAGTAGAAGGGGTTCACCCTCTTCTGCTTTAAATCCCTGACTCTTCAACCACCTGCCTTAAGCTGCTACCTACAGTCAGAGAACCCAGCAAGCCTGGTCTCCTGTATGTTTTTTACATTTACCTCCATTTTAATGCTGAAAACAAACAGCTCAAGTGTCACCTTTTAGTTAGTTTGTTTCAACAACATGTTCACCTCAAAGATCTCCTGAAGAAGCACAAATAGACTCTCACTAGGTCATAATTCCCTTATTTCAGCAGCAAATGTTTGGAAGAGTGTGCAGCGTTGCTTGACACAGGAAGAAATATGTATACATAAACCACATTCCCAGTTAGCACAGCAGCATTCACATTGATAAGAACTGTAAAGGGTCCCCAGATTTAGTAAGTTATGAAAACCTTTTCTCTGAGGTATTTTATATTATATCTACCATAGCATTTCTGTCACGTGGTAGGGAAGTAGAAGAAATTGTGTACTTGTATTTTCAAGTGTCCTTCTGTCCCCAGCCATTACACATATATATGCAGCATTTGGACACCGGAGGAGTGCTATTCATTCCCCAGCTCCACCAGAAACTACCTGTTCCCCTGGATCCCTTGGAACTTGCCTCCTTACCCCTGAAAGAAAGGTAGTAATTCATTTTTCCCCATCTTTCATGCAGACAGAGCTTCTCAAGCAAGAGTGTAACAGAATTAGTATAAAATAAACTGTGCATATCTCTCAGCCAAGGTTGGTGTATGTCCTATTGGAAAGGGGTAATAGGATAACGTTACAGGCTATCTGGCTGCTGACATCCCAGAGGAATTTCCCAACTGTGACATACCTTCCTGAAGATTTTGACTTCCCTCCTTCACATATCTCTGCATTATCCAGCCTATTCTCCTCCTGCCAGTGATTGCTGAGTTCTTCCATATGCACACCAATCACATCCCGAATCACCTGCAGATTAAGATAGATTAAAAACAAACAACACAAAAAGCAGCATGTCATGGTAGTGGCCTGAACTAGCAACTAGACAGCAGAAGGTAAACATCTCAAAAAAAAACCCAAAAAACCAAACCCAATAAAAAAAACAAACCAAAATACCACCAACCCCCAAACCCTATACATTAGATGTTTGAACAGAAAGTCTTATTTGCAGAAACAGGTATTTCAGCATAAATCTAAATAGCACCATTTTACAATAGACAGTCAACTGTATCTTGCTGGCATTTTCACATTCACAATTTCATAGTCAGAAATGCTCCTGTTATTTGTTACTTGCTGCAACAAACCAAAAAAAGACTCCTCTGTAGTTTGCAACTCTATTAAGGCAGGGTACAAGAAGCAGAAAGAGAGACATTTTCTTTGTCAGAAAGGGTATATCATTGTTTATGCTGATAGACAACAAGCACTTTTGTGCAAAAAACCTCTTTATTTTCAGATCTCACCTCAGTGTAAGACTTCTTTGTTATATGAACATTCTTAGCCCTGTATGACTGCCGCCGCCTTTTGTAGTCTCGCATTTCAGCCAGAATTTCAAGATGGGACTTTGGACCTTTCTGACTATCATCTAGCAAAAAATTGGAAGTAAAACAAATGGTCGTTAGCAGGACATTAGCACCTGCAGGTACGCAAGTCTGGTGCTTTAGTACTAAAAGAAGTCTGAAACATAAAATATATTGTGTTCCTTCTGAAGTTTCTCTGGTATTTAGTAACTATTATGAATTTGGCACAAGCTTCCTCTCCAACCTTCTTGCTGGCTGTTTACACAAAACTAAAAAGCCACCAAGCAAATGTTGTTATGTGATCTCAGTCTCCTAGCAGTGATCCAAATCAATATATGGGCTTGCGATTTGGTCAAATGCCTACAAAATACCAGCCATAAACACAGATGCTTATGTTGCACTTCGTACAAACTGGCATGACTCAACAGGGATGAGAGGCCTCAGTCCAATACACCCAACTGCCAACCTTTCTTGTTCAGCTTTTACTCTTAAGTGATCTTTAATCTCATCACCTCTTACAACAAATACTGTTCCAAGCTGCGCAGTAAGTTGGCAACATTAAGCAACCTGAAGTCAGTTACAGCAAAGACAAAAGATCCATCCGCTAAGGTACACACAATACGCGTGTCCAGAGCAGAGCACTGAGGCTTTCTCAGAAGGAAAACATGAAGGATAGCAAACTAGTGTTTTCTGATGCCAAGTCTTCATTGTGGCTTTTAAGAACAGCATGCTTTTCACAATAAAAATAGCACAAGCAATTCTGTTTGGCTTTCGACAAAACTCATCTAACTACACAAAGTGAAAGTTCTGAGCCATAAATTCAACAACAGATTGTTCTTCAAACCTTGGGTGATTTTCGCTGCTAAATCCACAAAGAGATCGCTGTCATTCTCCGTTATTTGGGATCTAGACCTCTGTTTCTTTGTTTCCTCAACAACATAATCATAAAGAGCAAGGCGATCAGCTTGAGTCAGGTCACAGGTGAAACGCTTGTGATTTTGAGGAACTTCTACAGGCAGCAATGAGTAAGACCCTGGAGGTTGAACAGACACCTGTTATTAGTAAAACAGCATAGTTATACAGGAAAACACTGAGAAGCAAAACAAACAAACAATGCAGTAAACACCCATGCTGTTTTCATCCTTCCCCAACATACCTGTAAGAAGTTTCATCCTTCTTAATTTGAAAGGATAAAAATTGCTCACAGAAAAAAAGGCCCAAATCCTTCCCCTGCCCCCTGCAAGCTGTATAACCTCTCTTGACTGCTTACACTGTTAGTTATGGGTTTACATATACTTTGAAGGGATCATACTAAATTAGGTCAAAAGGACACTCTGTATTGTCCCATCAATTTCAGCTCCTGGCTTAGAAGATAAAGCAAGGGAGAGGAGGCTGCAGCTCTAACTTGTGGGTTTGTCTTACTCCTAAAATTTTCTGTAAAGTACTAGCTGCAAAATACCTGTTGTTCTGTCAGCAAGAATGAAAGCTTCTAGGAGATTAGGTAACTGGGCACTGTGCAGATCAGTCTCACTCACACTGTCACTTTCTCTACAGAGCTTTTATAATAGACTGCCACAGAAATTTATAGCTAAAAGGGCCACAAAGGCACTTTCAAAATGCTCCAGATTAGCTCAGATAACTAACTTTCGATTTACGAAAACAAACACACTGACTGCACACTCTTCTTTCCCCAAATGATCAAGCCAGTACTTGCTCTTCCCATTCCCCAGTTAAAACACATATCCTCCAAACAGCAATAAATCCATTCTCAATTCATTGCAACAGCAGCAAAGTGACTTCCCTACAGATACCGGTTGCAGTATTCCAAGATATTGCCTGCAGAAAAGCATTTTACTTGCAAATGTTCAACTTCCCAGAAACCATTGACCCGACCTCCGTACTCCTGCTCCCCACAAGGCACGATCCCACACAGACACAGGTCTCCAGGCAGACAGAGGAGCCAACGCATATGACAGTGTACGCAGGAGCGTTCACAACAGCAAAGCTGCTGCTTCTCTAGATTATTCAGCACTTAACGGAAGCTGGGCAATCTCTCACATCCTGCTTTCACTAAAGACACCAAAGAAGAGGAAGAAGAGCCACAATAACCCTACAACAACAAACCTAAAATACCAGATTTCCTCATTACTGTACTTGGAGCCTAAAGCAGAACTTTTCTAATCCAAACTACAGATTTAAACACGAACACTAGAATTTTATTTTCAAAATGTACTGTTCTGACAGGGTCATAGAAGCCCATAAAAGCACCCTAATAGTTACGTACTTGTGATTTTACAAGAATGTCACAACTTGTGATTAACACCAGCTTTCCTGTCGTATTATATGGCTATTCTAATAGTCAAAAAATGGTTAGAATTTTTTAAAGACAAAGAAAGAAAATTAATTCCTTTGATACAGTTAGTCAAAAGGAAATTTACAATGGAAAAAGACTTTGCATTTGTTTCTGTTGCCAAAGACTTTAAATTAAACAAACAATTCCAAGTCAGTAAATCTTACACTAGGCCAAGACACCACAATGAAAACCACCCCAGGACAGTTTTAGTGTTATCTTCAGAGAAACACAAGCTTGCAGTGAAAACCGGATAGCAAACACTGGCATCTAGTGGCTCACTGATGTAGCTCTGCGATGCACCACTTGATAAAGGGTTTATCTGTTTTTTCTCTACTTGGATGTGCTTGTGTCAAATTAATGCGTTACCACTTCCCTCCAGAGGAAATGCACCCGACGTGCTCGAAGCGCAGTGCCCATCACGGGAAAGCTCCTTCCCAAGCAACTGACTGTTAAGGCTCCACTTGCTATGCCAGCAAAACAAAGACAACATGAAAAGCTATGCCTGAGCAAGCGCTGCTGTATTTGACTTGTCAGGAAAGCAGAACAAATGCACTTGTCCTCCTGCACATGTATGCTTACCAAACTAAAGGACTACAGACAGTAAATCTTTCAGGTGTTGCAGTAATTTCCAAACCATATGCTGCAGCTCTACAGTGGTTTCTACAGGTAGCCCTACTTTTCTACTCTGTCTTGGTCTGAACTCTCAAAGAGAAGCATTGCTCAGTCTTAACCTGGTCCCCAGACTGGTCACAAAACCCACTGAAAAATGAAACATAAAGGAACAAATAAGCTGAGAGCAGTGGCAAAGGACAACATCATATTTGCAGATGCGCCAGCATATTTCTTATACAACCTCGTAACACAGTCTTGAAACAATTCAACATAGGAACAGGCATGTGCTTGGGTTTTGATCTGAGGAGTTGTGGACAAGCACATACAGCTCTCATCTAGCAATTAATCCTTAAACAAAACATTACATGAAGAACAAGGCTGGAGGCAGCATTAGAAGAGTTTGAGCCACAAAGAGCACAAGGATAGTATCAGAAAATGCAGGCAGAAAGTAAAGCTTAGGTAGTGGGATGGGAAGTGAAGGACTAGCGCTTTAAGAAACGCCTGAATTTTGCAGTGGTGATTTTCCAGTCCTGAAAAGAACTATAGGCATGAGCCCAACAGACTCAAATTCTCTCATCTAGTTGCCCCGAGTAGAGAAAGTAGTTATGCTCCAAAATAGACAAAGGAAGGAATATTAAAAATAAGTAAAAAAAATTCCTCACAGCAATTCATAAGTAGAACGAAGGAAGCTGCGAGAGTGGAGACAAGAGCAGCTCTCCACATGAGAGCTGACAAAGTTGTCTCACTATCTGCTTGCTACTTACCTTCACTGTAGCCTGTGCCTTCTTTCGCACTTTGAGCTCTAGCTTGCTTAACAATGTGAAACTGTAGATCTTTATCTGCAGACAGAGAAGACAAAAATATCACAGAACTTTTACATCAAGTACTTGGTAGGGTTAGTCTTTATTCCCTAACCTCTATTATGAGACTTATGGTATGTTACAGAACATTGTAGTTTTATTTATGCATAAGGGATGGTCTGAACTAAAAATACCATTTTAAATTATTCCATATTTGAACTGAGGGGAGGGGGAAAAAAAAAAAACCAACAGAAGTATTTCTGGGTTACAGGGATATGAAAAAATAAATGCATGTATATTGCAACTCAGTTCTGTACCATTACTATATTCCCAAATTCTATGGCCAGTTTTTTCCACCTTCTAAGCATGTGTTTTAATACACTCTGCGCTTGATGCAAGGAGAACATAGGAAGAACCTGGCAAATAACCTAAGAGGAAAAAAAACCATCCTTGGGTGTGAAGATGAAACCCGTGAAGTGACCTACAGAGCAGAACTGCACAGCGACAGAACATAACAAGGGTAAATTAAGGCAAAGCACAATGTTGAGAAAAGAAACCTCCTGATGGAAACACTCGGGGTTTTCAGGAGGCCTTAGAGAGTTTACAGCTGACAAGGCAGTGGGGTGTGCTAACTGCGAGGACCTGGACTCTGCCCCACGGGGTCTCCCCTCGGCCCCTCATCCTCTGCCCCCTCCCTCAGTTCCATCCTCTTCCCCCCACCCCGAGTTTCCCCTCAGCCCCAGCTGCCCCCCCACACACACCGTGTCTCCCCTCAGTCCCATCCTCTGCCCCCCCAGGTCTCCCCTCAGCCCCAGCTGCCCCCCCGCACCCCAGGTCTCCCCTCAGCCCCATCCTCTGCCCCCCGGGGGGGGGCTGCCCCGTCAGGCACAGCCCCCGCTGCCGCTCACCCATGGCGACGGTGGGAACCTTGAGGTTTTCGTAGAAGAAGCTGGAGTCGTACATCTCAGCCTGCCGGACCAAGCGGCTCAGTCAAGGCCCCGGGGGCCGACACCGGTCGTCGTCCCCCCCGCCCGGCCCTCCGCTCAGCCGGGCGGGCGATACCCCCAGGCCAGAAGCGCCAGCCCCGGGCCGGGTGAGCCCCCCGCCCGCCCACCGACCCACCTCCTCCTCGGCGGAGTAGCCCATCTTGCGGAGCCGGCAGGACGCGGCGTGCCTCTCCAGCGACGCCCGGGGGACGCGGTGATGGACGTCGTAGGGGCACGGCACCCGCTCTACCTGCGGGCGGGACATGGGTCAGCCCGCACCGCCGCCCCATCCGCATTCCCATTCCTTATTCCCATTCCCATTCCCATTCCCCGGTGCCGCCGCCTCACCGTGTCCCCCAGCCACACGGCGCAGGGAGCCGCCATCTTTAGTGAGGGCACTCCTCCCACAGAGCCGGATGAAGCTGCGGCGCCATCTTGCCCGCCGGCGGGTTGCTGTGAAGAAGACACGCTGCGGCCGGCAGCCCGGCTCCTTCCTAGCTGCGGGGAGTGAGCGGCAGCGGCGGTGGCAGCCCCGGCGCGGCGGGAAACCCGAGGAAAGAGCCGCCGGGGGTGGGATGGGGTCGGGGGGAAGGCGGCCTGGGGTGCGCTGTCCGTCCGTCTGTCCGTCCGTCCGCCCGCCCGGCGGTCCGCAGCGCGGCGAGCGGGGGGATAATGGCGCCGCCTACCGGCGGGAGGGGGCAACGGCGGCGCCGCGGTGCCCGAAATGGCGGTCGGGGGGGACGCGCCCTCTGAGGGACAGTTGGGGCGGCCCGGGGAAGGGGCTCCGGCTGCCCGGGACCCGTTTCTTCTCCGAGCACAGCTCGGGTCTACCCGGGCGCTTCAGCCCCGTGCCTGTCAGCCACGGGGCAGGGGGAACGTCGGCCTCCTCGACGCCATCCGGCCCCTGGCGCCCATTTACCTCAGGCAGCAGGAGGAACGCGGTGCAAGATGGCAGCCCCCCCGCTCCCTGAGGGGATCCCTAAGGAGCAGGCTGCGCGGTGCAGGGCCGGGGAGCGTGTTTCTCCCCAGCACCGCTCCGTGGGATGGGGGGAGCCGGGTGGCTGCGGCGTACCTCCGGGAGTCCTAGCCCCGCTGCTTGGCCAAAGTGGTGAGAGCCTTCCCCTGGAGGCTGAGGGAGCGCTGGGACTCAGTAGAGCTGCGACGTAGGATGAGGAAAGAACGTCTGTCCTAAGAAATACATTTCACATGATTGACATTTGTGCTTGCCTATTTTTGTCGTCGAGGAGAAAAGCACATATGACTGGAAGGAAGAGCGGGTTTAACGAGGCAGGGTGGGGGGAAGCAGCACGACAGATGTAGCTGCCAGAATGACTCTTGTACATCTGCTTTCCTTAGCGGATTACAGCCCTTTCTCTCCTGCACGGTGAATTTGAGACTCAGCTGGGATTTTAGCCCTTTGAGAGATTTGCTGTCTCTAGCTATGTTTGCCTGAGGATCTTTGACTTCACACGATACAGAATTCTTACAGTGAAGACTCCCCAGCTGCCCTTGCAATTTCGTCTATGCTGTTAGAGCGTACGCTCACTAGCGTTAGCACGTTCTACCGAAAGAGTAATAAGAACAGCTGGACAAAATTGTTCTGACCATCTCCACTGGAAAATACCATTTCTTCAAAATTATGAAAGTCAAGTTTGACAAAGTATCCAAGCAGATTTTTTAAGAGTAAAGATTAAACAACATTTTGATTTTGTTTACTTATAAATTGATAGTTAAGAATCATGATCAAAATAGATGTTTTGCTCTACTCAACAACAACATTTTCAATGATTCAAAATGATCCTAGGCACTTCTTTTCCTTTAAAAAAACAGTTCCCGGGGATCATGAAACAATCCAAAAACACTGTGTCTTCTTTCCCCCCCCCCCCCCCCCCGGCCTTTATGGATTTGGGGAAATGCCTGAGAAACAAACCACAGGGATGCATGTTTTCCTTTCTAGAGCTCTAGGAGAAGCCTCCGTCCTGCGGTAGAGCACATCAGTCAGGAGGCAGCTGGCGCTAGGACGTCTGGCCTCCCGACATCCAGGTAACGTTACAGCTCACCCACGCTGGGCAGCAGAGACGTGCCTTGACTCATCAAAATAAGGCTGTCACGCAGAGACCGAGGGCTCAGCAGATAGCGTCTAGGTCACTGGGACCCAGAGAGACGTACCCACAGTACTCGGGCTCTGGAGAGGAGCAGAAACCCTCTTCAGGGTCCTGAAAACAGTCTCACGGATGCATTAGCGCAGGGCCTGGAACACCACAGGGCTAAGATTAAGCCTCTGAAACAGGTTTACAAGAAAATCGAGGGCAGTACAGCAAGATGCTGTGAAGCGGGAGTAAGATCCTTCCGTGAGCTGCTTTGCCACTCTCTATTCTGGCTGCAAACTTCTCAGGAGCAAACTGACTGATGGGAGACAAAGGCTGTCAGCTTACAAAAGTTTACAGCACCACTTTTCCTTCCAGGCAATGGCACACTTACCTTGGTTTCCCATCAAATAAGGAGTGGGATTGCCACAGGCTTTCAGCTACATCGTCTTTGCCAGCTGATTGTCTCCAGTCTGTGGCATACCCTCTTCTGCACCCCAGCACCGTGCTGGCTGCAGCCCAACAACGTTGTGACTTTGTCATCAAACAACGTGGTTAATAACTACGAGGTTAATAAACCTCCAGGTTTAACACATCTCGGTCTCTGTGGTCCTTTCTGAGGAGGAAAGAGGAAACTCCACACCTGCATTTCCCCAGGCAGGACTGCTGCCTGGTCACAGCTTCCTAGAACGGGAGTACATGAGTATGGCCCAGGCCCTTTGCAGAGCTGCAATGCTGAGCGTGCTGGTAGTGTGGTGTTTTTCTAGAGGCTCGCTCTGGGCAATATTGATCTGCAGAGAGAGTCTCTGTGGGAACCAGCCCCAAGTATCCTCACAGTGCAGCAGAACAGTCCTAAACTGCAGGGTAAGCAGAAGGTACAACAGGGAAATAGCATATACGTTGTGCCAATGTAAAGACCATACAGCGCTCCTGGAGAACTCCTTAAACATACCGCCTTGCGTCCTCCTCCAGATGGAATTTATACTGCTAGATAATCCAGCTGTTGGCACATCAGGGACCACCTACCTTGGGACCATACCCTGAGACAGGAACACAGGTTCAGTGATCCCAACCCAACAAAGCCACTTGGTACCCTGCTAGAGTGCCAGGCTGAAACCGTGCTGAAATCACACTGCTCTTATGGTCCAAACCTTTCTGACGGGTATCCATCAGGAGTGGGAGGCTCATCCTGAGCAACAAAACCCTTCCCCACACAGATCACACGGGGAGGAGCATCCCTCACCCACGGCTTGTATTTGTTTTTTCCTTCACTGATAACAAAAGCTTGCAGGCTTTCTGCAGCCACTTATTTATTTAGAAGTATGTTGACTCCTTGAATAAAGTTACTTTTTCTCTAATGTAGAAGAGAAGACAGTTTTCATATTTAGCATTCCTTTTATTCCTTAGATACAAAGCATTACTTAGAGTTGTGTTCACAGTTCCTCTTGGAAACGAGGGGGGAAAAAAAAGTGAAAGCTCAAATTACTCATTCTTTTAAACATGCTTCTGGTAAAGGTAAATAAAATAACCTTTATAACAGATTTCTCAGGCCTTACCATATTCAGCATGCACATTTCTGGACGGGGAAAGGGCCAGGGAGCAGGGGAAAGCAAGCTGAAGGACGAGAAGAAACTTCTCGGGTCTACCCAAAAGCCAAAATGGAAGCAGCCTGGCTTATGGCCCCAGACAGCCCATGCAGGCCTGGCAGGCAGAAAAGACAGCTTTCAACCTGCAAATGTGACAGATTTTTGCTGGGCTCCACCCCAGCATATTTGGCAAAGTCGCGACCAAGTTCTCTGCATCTGGCCTAGCAAAGGGTATGGAGTAAGCAGCCAGCGCCTGGCAGACCACAATCTGTCCTGCAGCAGGGGATTACTCCCCCAGGGCATACACCGTGCAGAAACTGCAACCACTTCATTAACACTTACCCGTTGGACCGCAGGGGTTGTTGAATAGGGAGGCCGGGGGTCCCAGCACCCCGGTGGTAAGATTGTCCGCGCTCATCTCAGAGCAGCTCTGCTAGTTTGCCTTTGCAGTGATGCTGCCTCTTTGCCCTTGCCTCTGGAGCCCACGCGTCAAACTCATTTTCTCCAGGGAAGGGAGATGTGGCATCCAGGCTGATAGCATGGGCATCACTCAGCAAAAGCTACTCAACTAGAGAGAGATTTTGTAACAATGAAGCACACAGACACTTGAATTTCTTTTTTTTTTTGTCATTGCTGCTATTACTCCCTGCTATCTTATACTTCAGCTAAGACACCACACTCAAAATCTGTACCACAGATTTCAGCTGAATCAGCTTCATTATCTACAGGGACATGAGGTGAATTTCTGCAGCACTCATGAACCAGTTTATAGAAATATTCTTCATGGCATAGGCAAATTTTTCAAAATTCCTTTCACCAGACCCCTGACCAGAGTTTAATTTTCATTGTTTGCCCTCTGAATTCTAGTTTTGTTGCCCTTCCAGCTCATCCCAAAGCACTGGTGTGGAGCAGTACAGGTGCTGCTGGCAACCAGAGAAGTCAGGGACTGCTCAGACCTCACCGATTCCTCTGCTAGGGGAATGCAGCTGATTTATTCCTTCAGCTGTGTACCGCTCACAGCCTGCTGCAAGTCCTTGGCTCCTGGATCTTGATGCTTATTCTTTCGTAGCTTAGTCCAGTTCACAATTACAGCCTGAGGTGTATTTTACAAACTGCAGTGTACTGGACGCTTCCAAATTGATTTACAGGCAGCAACTCTAGCATCTGTTAATGCTGTATTGATTCCTCTTTCTGTATCTCCATGTGATCTCTCATGGATTCATCAGATTTAGATCAGTTTATCAGGATGGTATCATCCTTATCTTTAAAGATAAAGCAATTGAAAGCTTGGTGTTGCCCCCACGTGCCAGATTCATACGGAAGCTACATAACCATCTGTGCTTAAACATAGTGACAAGACGTATTGCTGCAGGAATATTGACAGAAAACATTCTCACTTGACAGAGCTGGAAATTCACCATTAAACAGCCAGAAGTAAATCCAATGTCTTCTTGCACACTGAAGTTCTAATATGTGCATTTTTGAGCTTTTGTGGGTTTTTCTGTTTAAGCCCTCACACCTTCGCAGTTGCTGCGCTGCAATCCTTGATCCTTAGCCCACTCCCCCTGCCCTTCCAACGCTCTGTGCTTTCCGACTGGGCAGTCCCTGCTGCCTGCTCAGAGCCAAGGTTCCTCACCTGCCTTTGCCTCCTGGGTCGTTAATGGCCTGACAGGCACAGTCTGGCATCTGCTTTCAGCACATTCATTTATTTAACACCCATTGTGATTAAGCATAATCCCTGCAAAGAACAAGAGCCTCTTCCACGCCTTTTGTCACAAAGACTACTGAGACACGAACCGACTAAACCAAAATCTGGCCGAGACTCCATAACTGTGGAAACTGGCAACTTCTGGCTAGCAACTTGGCCCCTGCTCGTGCTTAGCCATGCCAGAGCCCTGCACACTGCAGGCTGGAGACCCTTCCAGCGCAGGGCTGCTTGTGCTCTTTGCCAGGAAGCACAGAGGAGGCTGCAATTTTCTTTTAAAAAGCACACTGTCGATGCCCAATTGATGCCTGCTTGAAATTGAGGGAGAATAATGTACTCATCCGCTTGCTGTTTCCGTGTGTCAGTCTTCCTGAGGAGTCTTTCCAGCTCCGTGCTTGACGTGAGGCTGCATAATCGAGCCAGCCAGGAGCTGGGATGCTGCCTCAGCTGCTGAGCAGCCTTATCCTGCCTGGAGATAGCTCCCTGCTAGCGAGCATGGGCTGAGCAAGAGAGACCAGGGCTGCAAAGCCACCGCCGAGGTCAGCCAGCCCATGCCGACGATGAGGCAGACTGACATCAGGCATAAACCCGACAGAGACGCGCGTCCCTCCCAGCAATTCCCGCAGGCGCTCTGGATGGCACACAGCCTCTGGCTGCGGCCCCGAAGGCATCAGCGCCAGGGCAGGTGTAGCGGGTTTGGGAGAGGCGGAGGGGAAAGCTGGAGTGGAGCCTCCCCTGTCAAGGTCATAAAGCAGGATTTTAGATGAGGGTGCTGGGTATGTTTGTCGGAGGTGGTCGCTTACCAGTGCTGCTTCTCTGGGAAGCTCCGAGAGCAGGGTCTGAGTGCCCAGTGGGCAGAGGAACCGATAACATGCGGCCACCTCCAAAAGTACAGGCTTTACTCCCTCCACCTCGTTTTCCACAGTAACAGGTCCCCACCCTAGAGCAAGAGATAATGAATTAAGTCTTTGCTAATTTATGTGGGTGAAAAGCATTCCCCAGGGAATCCTTGCCTGCGTGGGGCCAGCAGCTGAGGTGCAGACACATGGATTAAGATGCTGCTTTTGCTGCATCTGCAGACTTGTACAGCTTTAGAGGTCATTTTGAAAACACAGCCTATCACGTTCAGGACTATTAGTGCAGTGAATAATGATAGCTGTCCCTAGGTATTGCCGTTTCCTCTCATAAAGGTGTGTGAAACAAGCAATATTGTACTTTAACCTGAAGCAACATTTCAGAGGAAGTCCACAGGAAGGAGAAACTTACTCACCCGCAACATTTTCTTTGCAAACAAGAGTCAGCAGATGCAGCAAGAAGCCAGGTTTTATAACAAGCTTAATATTCTGGGTGTGGATTTGCAAGTGCTGCCCACAAGCATCCTTCCTCTTGCAGGAGGATTAGCACAGGGGATTACAGATGCCCTTTGAAGAGACTGGCATATGCTCAGATGGTCACACCATCTCAGGCTTCCCAAGCGCATGGGGGTGGAGAGAAAGAGAAAGCAAGCACAGGGGAGAAACGGAGATCCTGCTCAGTAATTGCCAATGGGGAAAACACAGTGTGGTTTTAGCTCTCACAGGGACTCATAATTCAAAATCACCATATTTGTTGAGCTCATCAGTGATGGGATTTCATCAGGCTCAACACAAAAACTGCACCCCAGTGGCGTCACGTTTGGAAGCTCAACCTCTCGACTGAGACACAAAACAGAAGTACTGCTTGCTTGTGGTCAGAAACGGTCCTCAGGCACTCGTGCATGCTTGAATTAGTGTCAAACTCCATGTCTTGGCCAGTTTCTCTTGATTCTACACACGCACACAAGTCATTACGAGTTTGCAGTTAAAGCACTGCGCTCACCACACAGGCACCACATCCCTCTGTTCCTCGGTGCAGGCTTCTCTCCATCCTCTGTTACTTCTTTGCAGGCTTTCCTCCATTTCCTTCCCAGTCAGACCCATGGCTTTGCGGTCATCCCCACCCATCACGCCAGCAGCTGCATAGTCCCAGGTCTTTCTGATTCTGTTCATCAATATTCAAAACCTTCACTGAAAAGCAGGAACTGCTCCACCGTGCTGTTACTATATCACCTCCAAACAAGAGATATTCCCCAGTCAAGCAAAACACACCATTTTGCTCAGCCCGTCATTATTTTTGCAGTTCTGAACCATCCTACTGCGCATCCCCTAGCGCGCGCTTTGTCTCTCACAACAAGGCACGGCTTTGCAAAGCAAGCAATGGTCTGGCTGTAGTGCAAAGGAAAAGCACCCACCCTCACCCACTTCACCAGGCGCGTCTTCCACCCCAGCACACGCTTCCCTGTGAGTGGGCATGAAGAATAAGGTTATTTTCTTTTAATGGTTGTTTACTCCACTTTCCAGACACTCAGGCAGAACTTCGCCTGTGCTGTTCTTCATGCCTGTCAAATGCGCTGTGCAGCGAAGCGTCTCACCTCAGATATATCTCTCACACACCACAGTAGAAGCAATATAGAAACACTAATAGGACATATCTTAAGACAACAGCTCCATTCACATCAGCAAAAGCTGTTAGCAAAGCCAAAGCATGTCAATAATCAATCCAGGGCCCACCTAATACATACACCCAGTCATAAGCTGTGTTAAAAGAGCAGCTTTAAAACTACAGCATTTCAACTGCAAACTTAAAGGTAGGAGAAGCCAGATTTGTAGCTGAGGGTCCGCACGCGGTGCTGCAGCCTCTCACGTCTGCGGCACACACAGAGAACGGCAGTGCCTTGGTGGGTGGGCGGCAGATCGTACCCATACCTATTGTATGGGGTAATGCTCCGACAGAACACACTAAATTCAGATATCACGCACATGGCTGTGAATTACAAAATTATCTGTAAGGCTGCTGGGCACCAGGATTGCGCCAGTCTATTCCTGGCTCCGGCAGCAGAGTCTTCACGGGTGCAGCTGTGATTGCAAGCAGGATAAGTGAGAGCCCGCAGCTGGAAGGGCTCCCTCTGAAAATCTCAGTGGGGATTTGGAGCTGTTCTGCAAGCCATACCTCCATCCTAAACCTTGCAGGGACTGCCTTCTTGCTAAAGTGAAAGGAAGGTTTTTTACATGTCTTACGTGAATGGAGATGCAGCCAGGGAAGTCAGGATACCTTAATTCTATCTTGCCTTTCCTAGGTTGTAGGTGGCTATGTAGGAAACCAGAAGAGGAGTCAGATAGAAACACTGATTTAAACCAGATACTTGTGCAAGGTATAGTAGTGTCATCTCTGCTCAGAGTTCCTCACGCAGTATTGGAAAAAAGCAACTGCTTCCATATACCACTGAAAAATGCAAGATCCTGCAAACCAGGCTTTATTTTTTGGTTGCAGATACAAACCCCAGAGCTGAAGATTCAGGATCGCATTCCCTGATACCTGGGCTTCTCCCTGGTTCCTCCTGGGATTCCTCAGGTGCAATCGCCCAGGCAGCAGCTGCAGGGCAGGGGGCAAAGAGCCCCTTGGGTACCTCCTCTGTCTCCTCGCCCTGGGATCCGTAGGGGCAGCAGTGCAGCAACTGGTTACTGCAGTTACTAAAAAGAAAAACCAAACAAAAAAAACCACCTTAGCTGTGGCTCATCTTGCTTATAGAAAGCAAAAGCATGCTTCAGGTTGCACTCAGGGCTTGTCGCCGCTCACAGCCTGGTCACACTGATAAATGAGAAGGCTGCCACCAGTTTACCCCAGTAAGTAATACTTAGCATAAGAGCCAAACACCAATCAATCCTTTCTTAGAAATCCTAGCTGTCCATGGTGGCTGCAAAGCTAAAAAGCATCTGGTGCCAACGCTGCTCCTGGAAAGGGGCAAAGCTGCCTGGGGCAGAGGACAGTGGTACTCACCAAGCACCTCAGGAAGCTTTCACAGAGAAGCAGCTTGTGTTAAGCACAAGAGGAGAAGAGCAGAGGGAGGTTTTGGGATGGGAACAGCTCTGGAAACACTTCCCTTGCCACAGCCCAGCACCAGGCGGGTCCATGAAAACTACAGCAAAGTCCCATGGCTCCAGCTGACAGCACAGGGCACACCGAGGGGCTCCCTGTCCTCAAACAAAACATCCACAGCTTTGGCGACCCTGGCTCTTCTTTGTCACATCCCTGCCTGCTGCAGGCAGTCATAGGGGATCTCACACCTTGCTGCCTGGGAAAGGCATAGCAACATGGATGCAGTGATAATTCCAGTAACGAAACAGCTGCACAAGCCCTTTCCTTAGCTTCTGGAGGGGTCTGGTGTCTTTACATCACCAGGGGTAGCCCTCAAACTTCTCCCAGCATAAACCTAGAGCACATCCTTCACCCTGCCTTTTCCCATTTTATTTTGGGGTTTTCTTCCCCAACCCCACGAGGGACCCTGGAAACCTTCCCTGTCCCACCAGCAGCTCGGTACCCTCGCTCTCCCACAGGAGAGACAGAGCAGCTCTCCTGGCCAGCCTGGGCCAGGCAGTGCCCTACTCCCAGCCAAAATGGAAATGCTTCCAGGCTGACATTTGCATTTTGCCTGCGTTTTTCCTCTCTGGGGCTATGAAAGAGAGATACGAGAAGGTTTCAGCTGGAGGAGCTTGCACCAAACTTGGACCGAAGGCACCACGGGACAGGCAAAACGGCCGCGCTCAGGCAAATCCCACAGCAGCACTGTGCCATGAGCGATTCTGCAAAACCCCCATTTCCTGCATCCAGCGAGTGGACTTTTTGCACCTTGAAAATTAACATCTCAAATTAAGATCACTCCTGTGCTTGTCAATGGTTTGGCCTGTTGCAACACTATTTCAGACAACACAGATGTTATTAGAACTTGTCAGCTATTCCTTGGTCTTCCCCCCCTCCCTCAGTTTGAAATGTGAATTGTTTAATGCCCAGAGGATTTCACAGGACTCTGCTCATTGTGACAAAATGACAATGTAAGCAAGGCAAGGTTCCTCCAGTTTGGCATTGCTCTTCTGTTTCTGAACTATTGCTTCTAAAAATCTTCCCCACAGTAGCAATTCCCCAGTCCAGCATTCTCTAGCTCTTGCTCAGTCTGAAATTATTAAAAAAATCCAAACATAGCGATTTCCAGAAACAAACCAGGCCTCCAGGTTCATCTGTCTGGAGATATTTTTCAAGAGGCTCCTAGGAATTTTCTAATCTCTCTCGTTTCCCTTATACTTCTCCAGCCTCACTCATGACCTGTATGAGTTAGAAGCCAGAGATTTTTAAATTAAAGAGAAAATCCCCAAGGAAATGAGACAGATTTTTTTAATATATATTATACACATATAATGTATATTTATAAATTATATATTTAAAAGGTCAACAGTGTGTATATATACATACATATGTATGAATGTATGTGCATATATGCATAAAAGGTCAACCGTATAAGTAGAGAGTCTCCGTATTTTTAGCTGTTCTGTCTAATTGAAAAAATACTGGAGGTCACCTAGGATGGCAGTAAAGGCTTGTAATCATTACCTTCTTCTGCAGGTTTTATAGGCTTACCTGCAGAAACCTTCCAGCTTTAGAGAAAATCCCCCTACACCCTTTTTCCACTAAGCCCGGTAAATTCAACAACACTCTTCATCACGGGCTGTTTTCCTTCTAATTGGGGGGAGTGAGGGGAACACCAACTGCAGATTACAGTATGATTTTCTCCAAACCACCCTAATTCAAAATGAACTAAAGGGCCTGTGTGAAACCAATCAAGGAAAAAAAAAGTGAGGTGGATAACAGATGGTCCCACAGTTAGGGGAAGCTCTGAAATGAGCTCAACCAGACTAAGCTATTAGAAGCTTCCAAACAAATAGGCCAAATTAGCTGCTGCTAAATACTGGAATCATTATCAAATATACAAATCTGCCTGTAAATGAGATGGTGTTTCTACTGAAAGCAAGACTAAAAAGTACAACCTCCTTATTCTGCATATTCACTATGAATGCCTTTATGAAAAGCATGCATTGCTGTTTGCTTAAGTGCCAACAGTGAACCTTGATAACATACCTTTTGTCCTGTCAGCCCAATACAGGTGTGAAACCAAGAAATGCTTGGTTTATCCTTCTTACTAGGAGGTAGAAAAACCTGGTTGCGGTTAATCTTACTCATATTCCTGTATTCACACCTCATCTAAAGATCGATTAAGGCCCTGATCCAGCAAAACAACAAATGCACACTTAGCTTCAAACAAGCCTTGCTTTGTAGCTGCAGTGACTCCAAATCAATGGGACGAGACACACTGACAGCCCGTGCAGGAGCATGTCTGGGCGCAACCAGCCAAATTCTGTGCGTTCCAAGGTCCTCGGGAGAGCCCTGGGCTGCGCGGACAGCCGGCGGCAGAAGCAGGACTCTGCTGCGACCGACTGTGCCAGAGGATGAACTTTGGGATTTTGAACAAAGTTTGTGGTCACTACCTCTCCCTCCTCCTGCAAATGTAGAAAGGTCAGCACAATGCGTCAAGTCTTGAATTCTCCTCTTGTTGCATTTTTTACCAGTTTCCTAAGGGCATGAGGTCACCGTGACCATAGTCACCATATTTGGTATACCACTGTTTTACCTCCTTCCCCCAAATATACCAGAGGCATGATTTGAAATTAAAGCTGACAAATTGGAGAAAGAGACAAAAAAAAGATGAAATTTTGTCAAGACAAGTGCAAAGCACTACCCTTGGGCAGGAATAACCAATTTAATAAGCACTAATTGGGACCAAATAGCTTAGGAAGTGTTGAAGGAAAGGTTCTGGGGATTACAGCAGACCATAAACTTAACATAAGCCTGCGGCAGACTGCTGTGCAATAGGTGAGCACTGCAGGACTGTGTGAACAGGAGACTAGAGAACAAGACCCACAAGTAATCCTGCAAGTACTTTTTATGTTCTGTTGAGCACTTGTAAGACCCCTGCCAGAGGTACGTGCCTAGATTGGACACTGTCCTTCAAAAATTAAGAGATCTGGAATAAACTGATGTCAGAGAGGCTGTAGAAACTCCAGTGCTAGAAACTTGTAAGTACAGATTAGCTAAATACTGAACTGGCATCAGTAATGTTTACTCCTGCTCTCATGCAGGTGGCATCCTGGACTTCTTGTCACCTCTGTGGTGACCAACCATAAACCACGTGTTGATGGGACAATGAAGCTTCATGTGCTCAGGCGATGCATGGAAACCCTTGCTTTTCGCTGGTGGTCAGAGCACAATATCTTTGATACCTGTGTATTTAAACTTCAGAAGACAGTATTATCCAGGTAACTAGCATCATCGTGCTTGTGTTAAGGCGGTCAGAGAATCCCTTAAGTGCAAGAGAAAAATCCTCAGAGAGGGAGGAAAGGCACAGTCACCAAAAATCTTTTCTCTCTTACAGAAACCTGGGAGCAGCATCAGGGAAGAATCTTGTTGGAAAAGAAAGCAATGCTTTAAATCACCTGGGCATTTTCTTTTTTTTGCATGGAGAGCCTTTAGACCGTAAAAGCATGCTATGGCAGGCCCCTGTCAGTTCTCCTATCTCCATTTCACATTTTGTGATTTGGAGGCAATAAGGAAGATTGCTGTGCCGCTCCTCTGCGCGGGCACTGCTGGCAGGGGTCTTTACGTTCCCCTGCAACAGGTTTCATCACTGCTCTGCAAAACACTGTGCAGGTAAAACGCAAAGGTACAGCAACGCAGATTAGCTAATGAGATTATGCTCTTGGTTTCCCTAATGGCAAAGGGTCACGGGAGATCAGGGACATTCCTGCCTGACCACGTGTTGCTAAAGAGAGACTTCCACAAAACAGTTTCTTAACAACATGCCGCCCGAGTCCCTCGCAGATGTGCTTGGCTTTACCCTTCTAATCTCGGCAGCAGGAAGGAAAATCTGACTGCAATTAATCTTACTTGACAAACGGAGAGTGGAGCCAGAGAGACAGCAGGGCGTGCTGAAGGGAGCGATCCAGCTGGGATGAGAATTCCGCCTGACCCGACCGGGACTCCCCGGGAGCATTCCTTCAGGTGCAGGTGGGTTACACCTCCCCTTGCAGCCCTGAGTAAAAACACCACAAGCACCCATAAAGCAAGCACGCTTTTGTTCCAGTTCTTGCTCAACTCTAACTACCAACACAGTCAATAAATATTCTTATCACTTTTGCAAATGAGTCAGATTCTGCATTATGTACCGTGTTACAGTGCTGTCAATGTCTACTCCTCCCATGCTGCTGCATGCAGGGCGGCACTCTGGCTCTTTCACACTGAGAAGGAGATATTTTGGTAGCAAAAAGTGAGACTTGGCGAGCAGCGCTGCTATTGTGCACATCAGGCTGGACTGAGGGTAAGGAGAAAGCAGACAGAGGGGAAAGTATAATATTGCACAGTATAAGTAGTATTCCGAGATCTTGTCTTCTATGTATATAGCACTACAAATAACTAAGTGCTGGTATGAGAGAAAAAATATTCTTTCATATATACATGCATGAGAATGTATATATGACAAAGAATGAGAAACAACATATCACCACATAGCACAAAGTAAATTGCAGTTGATACATAGATTTTTTTTTTACAGGGAACAGAGAAAAGACTATGAAGGGACAGACTAAACTGCTTATCATGCTCACCACCTTAACTCTTTATTCCTTTTCTTCTAAATGCACACAGTTTAAGTTGCTATGTGTATTGCTTCATGTACTTTTCACTGGTCATGTTGGCAGGTAAACTTGCCCTGGAATAATTGATTATGTCACCTGTAAGTAGCTCAAAGGCCAATAAAAAGATTTTTGCTCTTTTCAAGCAGTGATAACCAATATGATGGCTTTTTCTAAATCACTGTTTTAATGGTTTAGCCATTTCAAAATATGTTCAACTGTTTTGCTGTCTTGTTTTGAAGCTCGTTATTTCCCAGCTGGGAATATAGCAGGCTGTGGGCTGAGGCAGCTGGCAGATGGACAGAGAGGAAGAACTGCCATCCCTCAACAGGCAACACCCACACTTGCTAGGGAATTGGTTTCCTCAAAGCACAGCCCCAATTTAGGTTAGCTGGCAGCAATTCAGTTTTGAAGAAGTCCTATGATACCCAGTGTTAAAAGAAACAGAATCAAGAGCTCCAAGATGTATTGCTACATCTCACCCACCTTCAGAGCAGCAAAACCGCTACAATACATGATAGATTAACAAAAACTCTACCACAAATGAAGATGCTATTTTCCCTCCTCACACTTCATTTTCTTATGTTTTAAGCTATGCACATTCAGAACTAATGGAAAAACCCACACAGCTAATTTTCATTTTGGCATGATAGCTGCATCAAATGCTTGATACAGTGGAAATACCAGCTACTCCAGTCAAGCTGTTTGTTTGTTGTTTTTTTTTTTTTTTGGGGGGGGGGGGGGGGGGGAGGAGGAGGAAGTCCAGGCACTCTTTTAGAGGTCTAAGAAAAGAAGTAGTCAGAGTGGACTTCTGAGTGATGAAACATGGGGATTCCCAAGGGCTATTTTAATTGGTGCTATCTACAACAGCAGCAATAAAAAGGGCTTATTCTGATCTTCCACTTCAGAAACTGACTACGCAGCTGGGAAAGCGAGTTTCTTGTGCACATGTGCTCTGCGTTCCAAAATACAGAAGAAAGTGCTCACAGTGCACATGGGACTTGACTGTGCAGTTTTCAGAGGCAGCAGAACAAGGGAGCGGACTGGATTTCCCCAAGGCTGGGCCATGGGCACCGCTGCTGGACCAGCACCTTGGTTTTGGCTGGGGTCTGGAGCCCCATCCCCGCTGGCCTCATCCCCTCCAAGTGAGCCCTCGCTCAGCTGGTGTCAAACTGTGTTGACAGTCCAGAGAATGGCAATGGCACTTTTAAAAACAGACAAAAAAATCAGATAGCAAAATTCCCCTTCCGCTATCACCGACCTGTTGGCATAAAAGAAAGAAGAGTGCTGTGCCTTCACCAACATTAGCCACTACGAACGAACAAAATTCATGACTTCTCTTAGAGATTTATCCTGCAGTAAAGTTGGTACTGCTAAATTATGGTAATTATTTCCTAATGACAATTTTTAGACTGCTAGTAAGATCAGTGCTTTAGGGGCTTCTGTCTGTCCAGTCAGAAGGCAGAAATTACAGGCACTTTAGGCAAGTTGTTCATTTCTCTGTACTCTCAGGGTGGTTGCCAGCTGTAAATAACCATTTCCATGTTAAGCAAAAGGCCCAGTATATCCCAGAGACTTTCTGGGATTTACAGGGACTCATCACAACAGTATTCACTTGGCAATCACACTGCATTGTTGGGGCTGCCCTACTCTTCCTCAAGTGAAAGCTGCCTCGACAAGAAAATAAAGCATATTAGCTAAATTAAAAGAAATGAGCACTGGGTCCTCCTAGGCAATTTTCAGTTATGCTCTAGGAATACCATAGTCCTGTGACTAACTGCTCCCATGCAACTGACTGTGTCAGCATTGCGTACAGATTAAGAAATGCACTCATATGCTGTAAGTTACAGGACTAGAGCCTTAGACTTTAAATCCTTCAGGACAGGAGGCCCCTTTGAGCAGAAGTTATATACAATGCATAATAAAAGCCCTATGCACAGCATAATAACAGCCTACTATGTCTACTCATTATTACTGATGATCATATTATAGTATTATTAACAATTTGCTTTATGCCAAAGTTTCCCCAGAAAGCATCTGGACTGTTGAAGACACTAAAGACTTTTCCTTTGCTATCCTAACCTGTGGCAAACACTAAAACACTGTAAAAAAGCAACACACCAGCATTTGTCATCCTCTTATTAAAAGGTACTTTCTTAGGGGGAGGTTAATCATTTAACAAGCAATTTAATTCACCTCATCAACCCATTTTGCTTGGTCTTCTGGCAGCTGGCTGCTCCAGGCTGCTATGCCAGCTCCATGCAGCCTCGGTGTCCCCAGCTGCTAGAGCTGTCACCCGCTTGGCCCTGGGCACCGGCCCTGCCACTGTCCTGCAGAGCACCATCCCCAGCACATCGCTCACCTGCACCAGCAAAAGAGCTCCCAGGCACTGGAGAGGCGAGTGGGAGACTGATCCCATCAACAGCCTGGATGCAGCCACATCGTTTTGGGAGGTGGGAGGGAAGAACTGTATGCACGCACACTGGACTATGTCAGTTAGGCTCAAAAACCAGGACTTGGCCTGTTTTAGTGACTGCCACGGATGTTGCTTGTGGGTCTCGGTGCAGTGCAGTGCTCTCGCCTTCCACCTCTTCACATCTGAGCACACTACCACCCTGACCGGAGCCCTCATCTTCCCAGATGTCCAGACCTGGGACACAAGTCCACATTTCAGCTTTTTATTTCCCCCCACAAGCACAGCAGAGGGAAAGCTTGCATCTGCACTACAACCCCTTGAACAACCTTTCAAGCAAGCTCCTCTGCAGAATTGGGGGAATGGGAACAGGTATGGCTGCATGTCTCTCACCCGAACCTACCACCAGCAGTCCTTGCTGTAACATCACACAAGATGGCTCTAGGGTCCTTAACAGGAATAGATTTAGAGGGATGTAGGGACCCTCACACAGCCAGTTTGGGATTGCATCTGTCCTCATTTAAAAAAAAAAACAAACAAAAACCTCAAGAAAATATGTTTGCATGTAGCAGGAATCTACTTTCAGCAGGTGCCTGAGCCTGGGCTGCCCTTGGAGCAATGCAGGGACACCACATCATACAGGTGATAGTCAGCAAAATGGACAGGTAAAGCAAGAGCATGTTTGGGGGGCACAGAACTGCAGCTCTGCATCCCACCTGCTGACATCTCTCCCATCTGATCCTTCCAGCACCTGCTCTGATTTTAAAACAGTTAAAATTGATCAGAATTTTTTTACCCTCCCAGACCTTTTTCATAAGTCTTCCTTGATCAGCACAAGCAGACCCCTATCTTGTGCCTTTGCTGGGAAAAGACCATTTCTCTAAAATTTAGAGCAACTCTCTTCCCATGGAAGAGCACTGTTGACTCTGTAAGCATCAGTGTTCAAGCCCAACACAGAGTAAAAGGATGGATTAAGCAACAGACTGCCTTTCAAAGAGAAACCTGTGGTTTGAAACAGGTAAGTACTCAGACCCCCAGGAGCAGTTTATACCCAAGCTGGACATAAATGCATTTTCTAATCCAATGCACTGTATTCTACTCCTAAACTTATTTTAAAAATTATAGAAAGGAAAAAATGCTTTAAACAGCCATTATAGACTGTTAAGCATACGTTAGCAAAACAGTATTGTGCCTAAAATACAACCAGAGTCCTATGAAAGAATCAAGGGAAAAGTTAACAGCACCAGAAAGAAAACTCACTGCTGTGGAAATCGGTCATTAGCAATATGGCAGTACTACAGCAGTTCAGCCAGATGTCCAATTTGACTGTCAGCCTGCTGGTTGTGACCATTTTCAGGATGTGGCTGGCTGTAATAAATCACTTTTTTTCTTAACACTGTAGGTTAAATCCTGATCACTCTTAGAATCTGTTACCAGTAAAGAAATAGCATACTTGAACAGTAAAAATAAACTGTTACTCACAAGGTTCAAGATGGACCTATACATTATTTAGTTATCTTTTCAATAGTATCCTGAATTAAGGTTTATATGTTGCTTGTAACTAAGAGCATGTTAACTGCACATGATCAGAACATTTGTTCAAGCTTAGTAAAAAACCAATGGACTTGATTAATAAGTACCTGCTGAAATACTCTCTTTAATCAGAAACCTCATGTCAATTGTTTTAATACATCAAAGATCAGAAGAAACGGAGATTCACCCATTAGCTTATTAGCAGCATTCGAACCTTGTCTGCTTCTGCACTACAAATGTCACTCTGGTAGATTAAAGAATTTCTTGGTTCCTAATCCAGATGTTATTTTTTTCAAGGAGCTTTGAGGAAAGGAGGGCTTGTAGCTAGTGGAAAGGTCTTATCTGTATTTCTAAGTGGATCATAAATATATTGTGTGCCCTGGGGGAGCTCATGCTGTTGGTTGCTTCACTTTCCTCAAAGAAACTGAGTACATCTTATTTACTGTGGGGATTATTTCGTCAATACCTGTAAACAAAAGAAATCTTCAATGGAAGATAAGACCCAAGTACTATTCCTTTCCTCTTTAGAAAATGTTTGGAGCATAATGATACAAAGTTACATTTAAAACAGATAAAATTTTATAATTTTGCTTCTGAGTAAAGTATATTTTCCTGACTTGGCTCCGTTCACTGATGTTGAGCCTATGTGTCAGCCTCAAATTAAAGTAAACTCACTGTACCATTGACGATATGGCCACCTCTATTTTTAGGATCATCACTCTAACGAAGGCCAAACCACTGGGGCTGCTGAGTGGTGGCCCATGTGATGCAATGGGGCCATCTATAGCACATTACATGGGAGGCTACACCTCTGTGTTAGTCTCTCAGCTTGTGCTGTAGTCAGACAAAGGGTGTTTTGAATGCTCTAAGGACTGTTTTTCAGACATACTCTTCTCTGTGCAACTAACAGGCTCAGATGGCTCCATCTGTAATGAGACTATTCTCATTAGAGTATTGTCTCAAGGTAGCACGCTGCAAATTTACTGTTCTGATGCAGTCAAAAATTTGAAGTGAAATCAAAATGTGAAATACCACAGTAATGTTTAATACATTTCTAGTCTGCCACAGGGCTTCCTGATAGCAAGTAACGGGAAGAATCATGGAAGGGTTAAGGTTGGAAGGGACCTCTGGAGATAATCTGGTTCTAGATGATGGGTCGGGTCAAGAGATAGGTGCCTCTGTCCCCTGCAGCAGGGAGTCACCTGTTTGCATGGACTCACCATTTCTTCCAGGTGGTCTTGCATGGTTTAGGATCAGGTGGACCAGATCCTTTGCCTGAGGGCATATCTGGCTCCTCTTCAACTTTGAGGGTGGTGAACATATTTTACAGTTGTAAGCCCTTACATGGGGCAGGAGCCTCTCTCTTGGTGCCAGAGGTCACCAGCTTCCATCCTTCCCATTCCCCAGCAGCTGCACTTACCTTAATACTAGGGGCGGACACTGCCTATTTCTCTGCTGCAGTTGCGGTGTGGGGTTCTTCAAGCTGCTGTGTCTCAGAGAAGACCCCATTTATCTCTCTTTCCATCCTCTCTGATGCTGCACAGCCTGCTCCCTTCCTCCAAGATGGCACGCATCCTGTGGGACATCAGAGAGAAGCCCCAGGTACTCCCTGCAGCCCAGGACTTGGAGGGCTGCATCTGCTGCCCAGACCTCAGCCTGCACCAAAGCCTCTGCCCTAGCAGGGACAGCTGGGCAGACTGCCCCATGGCACGTCACCCCCATAACCAAGACTATCACAACAGCACAAATCCAACCAAGGTCCCCTTCTTCATGCTCTGCTGCAAAACCCACCACCTCTAGGAGCTGTGCTTTGGGCCACGGCTCTTTTATAGTCCTCTCCTGAGCACTGCCTAAAGGGTGCTTCGCCCCACCACTACCCTAATTGGAGGCAGCTGCAACAAGGGCTGCAGGCAGCTAATCATGCTCGTTAGAAGCTGCTAGCGCTTCCTCGGCCCCATACCCTGGTGGTTCCCCTTCCCTGGTCCTTGCCCGGCAGCAGCAGGCACCCTCCGGTTTCTCAGAGGGTTCCCAGGCATACCCAATGGTCCTGCAACCTTGTCCCCCAAAGGTCCAGAAGCTCCCAAAGCAGAACGCAGGGACTGCTGCCCAAACAGCTGCCTCTATGGTCTGCACCCAAGAGTATCTCGCTAAAATCTCCAGGCACTTGTTCCTAGAGACCTTTGTGTGCTCTGTCTTAAGTATGCGTTTAATCTGTGTGAATAACCTAAAAATGTATCATGTATATATATGTAAATGTATTTTTTATATATATATGTAAGTCTAATATATATATATACACACACATTTCAGGCTCCCTTACGTGTTTGAGATGTAGGCAGCCTCAATCACTGATTGGTGTCCCCAATATGTTCAACTGCCCATCGTCAGAGCCGTGCATAAACATTTCAGGAGAGCGTGCTTAAACTCTCTTTGTGTTTGGGACCCAAAAGACAGCTGGGTATGCAAAAGGTGAGACTCTAGGGAGTTTAAACATCGCAGTGTAAGAATAACTGCACTGCGTCAGACCAATGGTCTGTCTGAAAGTGTCCTATAGCAGATGCCTATAGGGGAGTGTGGGGGCAGGGCAAGCAGGTATAGGTATTTCCTCAGCCTCCAGAGGTCTGTACAGCAGAGAGGGTCTCCTTAACTCACTTTATAACCCTTCTGCCCAACCATAGATTCAGGCTGGGATGTGTTAGGATTTATTCACAAATTCAGCTTCTTTGACCACCAGAATCATTCAGGGTTTACTGACAGCCATTAAAACCAAGTGAGCTACATGTTTTCACTTTTAGAGCTATCCTTAGGGTATTTAATTAAGAAGAGGTTCCTGACCAAAAGAATGATCATCAGATTATCTTTCTTGAAAGCACTGCTGTGAAAGAACGTAATTGCTTGCAAAGACTTATCCTGTAACACATTTTTCTATTATAAAAGCCATTTCCCTTCACATTCCAGGTATTCTGCCAAGGAACAAAGGACCATAGCTGTTTATATGGCTTTTTTCCTCTGTATAGTGTTTTAAGATGATTTGACAAAAAACATTTTTTTGCTTCTTCATTAAAGCAGAAATTAAGCTCTTGTCTCTCATGAAAGGCTGTGATGACCAGGTTAATACAGAATTGTCAGTCACTTTCTTGAGGACAGAGTTAAAAAAGGAGAAGACTCAAACTGCTTACATGTGTTAGTTTGTTTGATTTTTATTATGCTTACTTAACTTAAACGTGTAAGGAACACCATGGAGAAATCCCATCATCGTTAGGATCCAATTCAAAAAAATCATGTTTGTAGAAACAGCATTATTGGTGTTCCACTTGCCTTGCAATTCAGTCATTTGTCCGTGATGCTTCCGCATGTCACATTCATTAATGCATTTCTCCTTTAACACATCTGTGAATTGCTATTATTCACTTGTTTATAGCTGGAGAAATGAGGTCCAAAAAGAGCAGGCGATCCACCTATAGCCACACAGAAAGTCTCTGCAGCGTGAACCTCAACCGTGGTCTCAAGCTAATGTGTTAATTAACTGCTGGGACATCCCAACTCACCACCCACCAGCACTGAAAACATGCTCTTACAATGGAAAGCCCAAGCTACTCTCTTCACAGACCTCAACCGAGCTGTCTGACAAATAGAATTTCTGTTCCACAATGAAATTCCGTCATTTTCAACTTTGAGTTTTTATATTACTGTTTAATACATAATACTACTCCTCTTGTTCTCCAGAGTGCGGTACAGTGGCTAGCGGTGTTCCCAGACCTCCCTCCGGTATACATCAGTAGCTGTGCGTTCAGCTAGGTTACATTAACCTTGGCTTAATCCATCACCATCACTTGGGTAACAGCACAGTTATTATCAAATACTCAGTGTGGTCTTCTTTCTCCTGGAAAGAGATTTTTACTTTCTTAGATGGCCCCTTGGCTGATATAATTCTATAGAGCCTGGAACAATATGTTCTTCGCTAAATTTGTTATACAATAACCTCAACTACATTGCATCAGATCAATGTCCAGTTTCCCTCATTTATGCCCCCAAAACAGTGCCTTTGGGTAAACTGTGTCTTTCATCATTCAGCGTTTGACAACGGCAACTTTATTCACCACACTGAGAAGGAAACATTTTGGTTACTCCGTATAGAACAAACATTCTAGAGAATTATTCCTAGATTAAGCATTAGGAAAGCTGGTAATGAAAGGTCTTGTTTCACTGGACAACTAATTACACTTGCTGGGGATGGCAGCTTAAAGAGTAATGTAAACAAACAGCGATGCAGCAATTCCCTTCAGGACACGCCATGTGCAATTCTGTAGTGAACAAAGTCAGCTGAGACCCTCTTGGCCAAAATGTCATTAGTGACATTAAGAAAATGCCAGCGCTTGCTGATTTATGCAAAGTCCAGGGACTCATCAGAACTTGAGAAAATGTTGCCTATAAATTTTAAGCTCACTAAAAATGCAGTTTCATATAGTTTTTGCAAGTATTTTTGTCATTCCCACACTTCAGCCTAAAACAAACAAAAAAATGTCATGATTTCTTACTTGATTCAGCCACTGAACTACAAATACAATTATTTACACTGGAACAGCAGACTTCATGCTGTAAGGGTGCTAGAAGATTAAAAAAATGACCTTTTTTAACAGTTTAAATCCCACGTGCCTCTACAGGGAGTATCTAATTACACCAATCTTTCTCGTTCACTCACAGTTTGCATGCACACACTTTAGCACCTTTTCTCCCTGCCCTTGGATGAATCCTGAATAGTTCAGACCACCAGCAGCCCCCAAATAATTTGTACAAGAAACATGTCATTATCCCTCTTTTGTGCCACTGAGGTCTGCGTCACTGGCAGAGCTGCAATACTCCGGCTAACTGCTATAAAGCTAGGTAGGGTTTTTATTCCTTAATTTTGGGTGGCCACAGTGCAGTACCTCTATCTGGGCCAGGTGTAGGATCCACCTAAAGCCGTCGGTGGAAAGTGGAGTCACACCTAGTCTCCACTGTCCTCACAAGACTCCACGGGCTGTGGCTGGAGCCCACGTAATTCTCTCAGGTGCAGACAGAGGTACCTCATGCCCTTGGGGGACACAGCAGAGCATCCCACCTCCCTCCCAGCTGCTGTTTCGGAATGGCAGGGGTATGCTGGGGGCCCCGTGTTGTATCTGACTACACGTCATCTCAGGTAAAAATCCTAGGCTTCATGCAACGTGGATGTGGGGAGATCATCGCCATTTAGATCACTGGCCTTCTCCTGTCCCAGTGTGAAATCTTTTACTGTAGACACGGCCTATGCTGTTTGCTTCCCTAAAGTTAAATAAAAAGTATCCCATCTGCTTCTGCTCTGTTGATCTTATCAATCATATATAGCCACAAAGTGATCTAGAAAGGTTTTTCACACCTATTGTTGGAGCTGGTTTGTGTGTGCTGTGTAGCAGTAGCAGAAATGCTGCCGATGCCCTACCCTCACTAAAACATGCCTATCTGCAATCAGAGAAAATTGAACCTCAAAGCAAATTTCCAAGTCTTTTTTTTACTCAACATTCGTTGTATTTCTTTTTGACTTCATGTCATGGCTTACTCCATTCTCCTCTACATCCAGATGATTCAGTTCTTCCCAGATTTCTTTACATGCCTCTAAATTGACCACTGGATGTCTGACCATACTGCTCCCACAGTTAACCACACCAGGGACTTGCTGGAGCATCTCTCAACCCCTGGCCTTCGCACTCGTTTCCTTTCTAAAAAAACCCAAAACAGAGTCGAGGAAAAAACTGGTGCATGGCTTAGCCCTGTACTGGAACAGATGGATCATGCACCCAGACCCAAAACTTCAGAACACTTCACCAGACTGAAACTCTCTGCTCTGGTTTTTGGAATGTTTTCCCCCATCAGGCACTAGAGCTGATATTGGAAGATCTTCTTTTAAGCAGAGAAGAGAGAACAGTTCCCTGCTTGGATACACTCCAAAGGTAAATTGCTTTATTCTCACCTATAAACCAGATCTTAAATGGGGATGGTCAAACAACTCTAAGGGCAATCCCTTCTTCTAGGGATCTCAGGCCAACATTAAGGTCCAGTGCACGAAGAACTGGGTACAACAGAGTAGCAACAGAGTAAGCAAACTCCATTTACAGCAGCCTTTCCAAGGAGCACGGTTTCTTCAAACAACTTCATAGCATCTAAATATTAAGAAGGCGCACAACGTAGCTACTCATACATAAATTAAAATAATTTGGAAGACTAGCACCACCAGCCCATATTTGTCTCGACAGTCTTGGGTTCATCTTGTCTGTTCCTGAATCATTTTTCTTTACATCACAAAATCTGGAATGACTGAACATCCTTGCAAAATCTGTGACTATTTCACTAGTTGCTACAGCTTTTCCTTATTTTCAAAAAAATGCCTTTTCTATTCAGCTTCTACAACTTTAAGCAGAGGAACTGCTCTTCTTTTCCTTTTCAATTTTCTTTGAATGTCATTTACCCATGATTCTGTTAGGAATAAAGCATAGTTAAATGAATTTCTTTTGTCTGTGGTTAATATAAGCAGAATTAATATAATTGAGATGGGAGTTCCAAATCCAACGTGCCTTTCAATGCCTTTCAATTATGTTTCATTAAAATTACCCTATGTCATTGGTAACAGTTATGTCAGGTGTATATGCCAAGGAGAGAAGCCAACTTCAAATGACAATTTTCTACCATACCAAAAACATAACATTTCTGTAACTACATTACTGAGCATCTATATTATTATTCATCAGATGCAAATTTCTTTATGTCATTCCAGAGTAACTAAATGCATTATTCCTTAACAAAACTCTCGGTTGCACCTCTCAGTTTGTGCACTATTTGCTTACATTGTTTTAAGTTACAATCAGTAACCCTCTACATCTTCGCATTCAAATGAGAGACTATTTTCGGGACACTGACAGGAATTGCACATCACTTAATTCTGCTCTAGTAATATTTGAATCATTTAGGGGAGTAGTCATCTTGACAAAAACTGTGCAAATCTGATCCAGTCATGGTGCGAGGAATTTCTTTCCAGAGATGTCAAAGCCATCAGAAGCTGTGTAATTAGCAGCATTGATAATTTTTTGATTTCATGTTGCTTACACTTTTATGAAAATCTTTGTAAGAGCTCTCCATAACCTGTTAACCAAAGTTGTAGACAATTAGATTGTATGCATGCAAAATGAGTTGTTCATTCTATTGTTTTCTCTGGTTTTATCACCTGAATCCTATTTCCTCTGAATCTTGTGATTTTCTAATTTTGTTTACTGCTATGGTAAATGTTCTCTTTTAATTACTTTCTCTCTACAAGGCACACAGACATCACTGAAAAGCTCAATACAGAGAAGCTTTGCAAGCTATTCTAAGAAAAAAACCCTGAAGAAGATCCGAAATCCAGTGAAGTCTGTGAAAAACCTCCCTCCCCCTGTCCTTTGGAATGGGTCCTAAATGAGGTGCTGCACTTTTGTGCCAGACTTCCCCTCGCCAAAGGAAAACAACAGTGACCTGCCTCCAGCTTTTGTTCCTTGCAGAAAGCACTGGAGAAGAGATGGTAACACCTCGGCTTCCCCCTCAAACACTCCAAATGATGAGCCCAACACGTTTATGCAGGAATGTACGTGAGCGCTTATACGCCAGCCCTGTTCTTAGAGACTCTCACTGTAGGAAAATGAGAAAATAAACTACTTAACTGTGCAAGTAATTTCAGCTGGAGCCGATTATCCATCTGCTAATACAGTGCAGCCTGGAAGCTTTGCCAATGACAGATTAAGGTCAAACGAATGATCATTCCTACGAGATACACTCCTCTTCCTAAACGTATTTTTCTTTCATTATGTTGCGAAATGCTGATCAAAGAGCCTATAATAATGTTATATAAATTTCTTGTAGTGAAGCTACAGCAAGTTTCTGGAATCACACAGGGGTCCAGACAAGCCAGGCAGTATGTTTAAGACAGAGACTCTGCTCTCAAGAGCTTACAGGCCAAAAAGGCAAACCACAGGAAAGAAAGTGCTACTATTTCATTTTACAGGGGCAGAACTAAAGCAGAGGGCTTGTGGGAATGGGGCAAGCAAGGTTTGCAGACACTGAAATAGCAGTGGCAACTTGAAAGCCTGCATCCAGTGACAGGGTGAGGCTGAAACTCCCCTGTGATATGCCTAAGAATATTTTCCCTGAACTTCAGTTTGTGCTGGCTTGTTTTTTGCAAAAGTACTTTTTCTAAAAGGCTTTTAAAGATCAGCTTGAGACAGCTTTGAAAACCCCAACCTGCATGGCTGTGCACACACACAGACACACACAAACTGCATGCAGCTGAAGAAAAGGTCTTAGCACAGAAAGCGTTAAGCAAACCGAGTGACAGGGACTGCTACTTCTGCAGCCCAAAATAAAAGATGTCAGAGACGGACAGGTGATCAGCAGTATTTAATTTTATGACTGGAAGGTTACACAAAGGTAATTGAGGCATGTTTCAGATTCAGACACAGGTCTTAAGTACTAAATAGGTAAGCCTCGTTCACTCAAGTGCATTGCTCAAGCATTTTAAGTCTTTGCACAAGCTGTCTTGTCTTTTACCACTACTCTGACCACGGGTAAATGCTCTTTCCTCAAAGCCAGCCACAGAATCTGTAAATTGAGGATTCTAACACTGACCTCTTTTTTTTTTTTTTTTGTGTAGAGCACTTTAATACCTACTGATGAGAAATGCTGCCTGGAAGCTGGGTACCGTTACGTAAACCGAGCATCCTCATGCCAGTAATCCGCAGATGTCTCACAAATTCTTGTGTAATGGACTGGCAGGCGTGGTGCGTACGTTGCCTCCTCTTGAAGAAGCTGCTTTGCGCAGAGGATAAGAGCCTACTTAGCCTGTCCGCAGTAGCTGAGCTCCGACGGTGCTCCATCTGTGCCGCACACGGCACAGGTAGGAAAAACAATAGCACGTCACTGCCTAATTAGGGACTGCAGCGCAATGCCAGGCACATGAGGAATCATGATTAAAACCGTTTCGAGCTATGCTTTTGAAGGGGCGGGGGGGCTGGTAAAAATAGGAGTTTGCTGAAAGTGAAGGCAGTTTGGCAGAAATTTGGATTTTTTTAAGGTAGTTCAGAAACTATTTTAGTTCCCATTTCTCCTCAACTTTCATATTTCCCGGTAAAAAAGGGAGAAAAAGGGAATAATAGGAGAAGTGAAGTAAAGTCTGACTTTTTAAAGAGACTGGTTCACTGTGAAACAAATTTTGTCACACACTAAAAAAAACTTTTTCAAAGGAGATGAAGCACAAAGAGACAGGGGTCATGAGCTTAGAGCACACTGCTGGAGGTGCTTAGGACCTGGATTTTGTCAGTGCATATAAGGCAAACAATTTAAATATATCTAGATACCTAACACACATGCCTAATTGCCTTCATCTTTCCCTTAAGAATTTCACAGGATGCTCGCTCTCTGCAGCATAGGTATGTTTCAGTTGCAGCAGTGAATGCTCAGTATTTTTGAAAAAATGGATCAAGGGCTTTGAAAAGAAGTAATCAAGACCCTCTGAAAACCAGGAACACACAGCTAGTGATCACTAGTCAGCTTGGTTCAAAGGGCTGAAAGACAACACTGCTGGGAAAAAGAATTCATCATAATATTTATGGAAAGTCAACTTTCAGAGAGGACACCAGAGTTTTTTAACATGCCAGAACAGCAGACTTGTCCTTTCTTTTTTTCCCTTCTTGAAAGTAGCAAATCAAATTAGGGTAAAAAAAAACCCAAAGTCATAAAAGTAACCTTCCTAAAACCTAAGAAATTTTGCCTGAGCATTTAAAACTTGATGATTT
Organism: Buteo buteo; assembly: GCF_964188355.1. Classification (NCBI taxonomy): domain Eukaryota; kingdom Metazoa; phylum Chordata; class Aves; order Accipitriformes; family Accipitridae; genus Buteo; species Buteo buteo. Next base: position 26,936,196 of record NC_134190.1, on the reverse strand, counting down.
TTTAAGTAACAGAACAGGGTTCCTTATAATGGGCAAGTGTTAAGCTGTCTTCATTACCTCAGGAACCAAGAGGCCGAATCTCTGTTATGGAAGGCTTGATATTGATCTGAAACTGCAGAAACTTCTCCCTTCAAGTCCTGCGCAGATCTACAGCTAATGAAACCTGTTCCCCACTAATGAAAGGCTCATCATATGAAATCACTTTATTATGTCCTTGGGCCACACATGAAAAGCTTGCAATACAGGAACTGAAATTAAGGGTAGATGCAGAAGAGTAGCCAAGAACTTGTTGGGTTATAGATGTTGGACTGCCTATTATTTCTGAAGATTATTCTGCCTATATAGCAGAATAATGGGGCAATACAGTGTGGGAGTGCCTGTTGTACTACTAACCCATAAATATGTTCCTCACCAGAACTGTCAGCCAGGTGTACTTCCAAACCCCTGATTCCTAACCGCTGAATTTCAAAGTATGCAGAATTTTTACTAATTAGTAACTAACTTGTGAACTGTTGTGGTTTAACCCCAGCCAGCAACCAAGCACCACGCAGCCACTCACTCCCTCCTCCCAGTGGGACGGGGAGGAGAATTGAAAAACAGTAGTAAAGCTCGAGGGTTGACATAAGAATGGTTTAAGAACTAAAGTAAAATAAAATATAATAATAACAATATTAATAAATAATAATAATAATAATGGCAATACAACAAAAAAGAGAGAAATAAACCCCAAGAAAAGACAAGTGATGCACAACGCAATTGCTCACCACCCACTGAGCGATGCGGGAGCAGCAATCCGCCCCTCCCGGCCAACTCCCCCCAGTTTCTGTACTGGACATGAGGGTCTGTGGTATGGAATATCCCTTTGGCTGGTTCGGGTCAGCTCTCCTGGCCGTGCTCCTTCCCAGCTCCTTGTGCACCTGCTGCTGGCAGAGCACGGGAAACTGAAAAATCCTTAACTTAGGATAAACGCTACTTAGCAACAACTAAAACATCAGTGCCTTATCAACATTCTTCTCAGACTAACTCCAAAACACCCTGTACCAGCCACTAAGCAGAAAATTAACTCTATCCCAGCCAAAACCAGGACATGAAGTCACTGAGATACTATCACACTGTAACCTTCAGCAAGCACTGGCAAAGTGGGATCTGTATCCCAGATTGCAGCAGAATTAGCTCAGACAGGCTACAAATTTGGGGGCTATTCCCAATCTGTGCATCATTTTGTAGGAAATGTATCACAGTGGATTCACAGATTTCAAGGACCGTCACGGTGAAGCTTTCGAAGATCCTGTACTTGGCAACAGAAATCACCAGATCATCTTCAAAATCATCAGGTATTTAAAATAGCAGACTTATTATTCCTTTTACACACCTTTCTAGTTTAGAAATGTTATTTTGAGATAAGCAGGTGATTTCAGGAGCTGTGACTTTCAGCAAAAAATAGGAGCATCACGAGACCCCACTGGAAACCAAGACAGCTGGTTACGTAGGACCATGGCCTATTCCTATTATTCACAGGGATTTTTCCCACCGGTACATATCTCATTCTCAAAAGTTACTCCCAGTGGATCTCAAAGCTTTTCAAAGCCCATTAATGCATCTTTCAACATCAGCCTTTGCTAAAACCTCTGCTGTAACCCTCCAGTTGTGTCAGCAACCTCCCTGGCCACGTGGACCTGGGCAGTAATCCCTATTTTGGAGTCCCCAGCCTTGGGCACATTATTGGTATGGACACGCAGAAGGCAGTCCTCCTCATCCTCTCCAGAGGAATGAGGAACCTTTGCCGGCATCGCGCCTTGCTTCCCGACCGGACCAGAGGAGCACCACCAGAGAAATGTGCCCCTGCTCCACGTTAGCTCAAATGCTGTAATTTAGAAAGCACATATCTATTGACTTAACGAATGGTTAAAATTCATTTTCTCTCAAATCCCTGCTGACAGGGCAGGTGTACCCTGCTGATTAGCCCCTGCCTGGTGTGGGTTTGAGTTGTGGTACCAGGCTGGAGAGGTCTCGTTACTCAGCCCATCCCACCCGCTCGTCCTCCACCCCAGAGGAAGCAAACCCACCCGTTGCACGAAGCCGGGTGTTTCGTTGATAGGGGGTTCACACCATCCGTGCTGAGCTGACACAGCACCAGGCGGAAAGAGAAACACTACCCATCGCAGCACCGGTGCCGGCGCGCTTGGCACACACAGCCCAAAATGACTCACTCCGAAACATTGAAATGGGGAAATTATGTGTGAATGGAATTTGGCTCTCACAGCCCTCAGCTCCGTGTCTCTCACAACTCTGAAGTGTTTTAAAGTGTTATTAATGCATCTGCCTTACCTGCTAAGGGATTTGCTAGGCGGAGGTAAGCCCAACTGGGGTGAAGAGCACAGAGGATGCCACTAGAAGGAACCTTGAATCCCAGTAAACAGGTACTGCTGTCCCTGTGGAGAGAAGGAGGCTGTAAATAACCTGCTGAGGGGCCAGCCGGGTGACGCAGCTCTCGCCCTGGGTGCACGACGTGTCTGTCTCCTCTCAGTCCCCCTCACCAGGCTGAGCCCCAGCCCTCCTCCCCATCCCCGGAGGGACGGTGCTGGCCTCCCTCCTCGCTCTCCTGGCTGTGAAATCACCTGGAAAGCTCGCTCTGCTCGCTCGGCGAGCGTCGGGAGCCTTCTGACTGTGCCGTTCAGATTCTTAGGAATACCTTCTGTGGTATAAAACCAGTGACACCTGCTGAAAAGACACGTATGATCCAAGGTATACCCATTACCCAAGACTGCCCACTTTACACCGTTGCGTCTTGCTACAGAAGTTGTCCCAACGGCATCAGCAAAGGATTGGCTTCTCAGAAAGACAGTGGTGCTTCGCACGCATATAAACAATGTCTTACAATACAAGCCTCTAGTTAATTGTATGATTGCATACTCCGGTGAAAGGCCAGTTAACACCAGAAAAAACAGTTTTCTCAGGAAGAGGTGGGAGAGGAAGAACAAGAAATCCTCTGAGCATGATCCATTGCATATACAAGGAATCACATTTCCAAATATAGGGTCTTATTATTTTGATGCTGTAGGAAGAAACAAATGCAAACTCTGAAATCTTGTGCTGAAGCAACAAACTGGTCTTGGATCCACGTGGCCTTGCTGGAGACCACTTTGTTTCTCAGTATCCTGGTTTATATTTAAGAATGTAGAAGAAAGAGTTGGAGAAAAATCCAATATACTGCATATAATAACTGTGTTTGTCACAACGTGCCATTTATAGTATTTGCTGGCAGGCATTCATTATGTTCTGGAAAGAGAAATAGTTCCACGATGACCACTTGTAGCCCTGGATGGAGCTACACCATATGCATTTCTCCAATGGTCTCAGTGAGGAGCCATACCCTATTCCCCATCTGCCCAGCTATACAGATTTGGACAAGCCTTTTAAACCATGAGTCATTTATAGCATTTGAGTAGTGCCAAAATGAGACATCTGTATGTTTGACGTTATATTATACAATGCTCTACTGCATTTGAATAGTCTCTTAATTCAATTTCAGCACCTATAAAATGAGCATGGTATTCACCTTTACAACATGAGCTGAGAGGCTTTGCTGAAACTTGCCGCTCAATGCAAGTTATATTCTAAAGCACTCCGAAATTCTCACAGGAGGGCAGATAATAAAATGAGATGCTATATACGAATAAATTATGGCAGCAAAAACTTCTAGATTTCCCCTTTAATTTCTCTACTTGGTGAAGTTATTTCCGTTTCTGCTTTTGTATCACTGTTTCTCCGGTACTGGATTGCATTAGATAGTGGTGTCCAACCCCCAGTTTGAATTAGACGAAACTGAAATAGAAAGAGGATTAAAAACATAATATTTCAGAAATAGAAACTGGGTCACATATTACAGCTTTCTCTGGGGTTTGCCAGAAAAATTAGAATTAGGATGAATTCAGCACTGACTTCTTTACAGTTTACTGATGCGGGGCAACAGTAAGGATAGATGGACACCTATCTGTGGTACTTCCACGGCTTGAAGTCAAATGCCACCTGAACCTCTATAAAACTGTAATGTCCTTAGGTCCCAAACATCCCAGGGGTAGAGAGATGTACCATTGTTGTCACTCAGGAGCAAAACTTCAGGGATGGAAAGGCTTGAAGCTCCCACAGTCATGCAGGAAATCTGTAGAAGCGGAGCAAACTGATCTTAAGCTTCAGAAGTGCAAGGGTAGATGTGCTACATGCTTTCTCCGTATGGAATAGCATCAGCAGGCTTATTCATACCAGTATCAAACCAACCTATTTTTGGTTGCATAATTCGCCAATAAAGGAAGAGGAATAATTTTAGGAAAATGTGAAGCAAACGCATGGTTTATGCCCTGTATGTGGAAAGAAATTCCTTTAGGGAGGAACAAAAGATTTTGGTACAAAGATAACATTAACTATTTATTTTAGATACTCAACTGAGTGACGCATTTTTCACACAGGTATGTGGGGAGTTCTCTGCTACACTAGAGTTCAAAAATGAAATAACAGTTCACAAATAAATTCTCATGCACACTAATCCACACAAAAAACCGTGATCATCCAATAATTATAATCTAGTAATGGAATATATATGGGATTTTTTCCCCTAATCATTTTTATACATGTATTAATTTTTAGTATTGTGTTCTTTTGGTAAAAGATATCAAAATACAGGAAAAGAAAACTAAACTTTCCATTTGAGGAACACTTTGCTCTCCTACTCTCAATCTTTGTTAGCCTTTGCCTAATGAAAAAGAGAGCCATTGACATTTCAAACAATGACTGTTTCCACATTGTTATGTGCTTGTGTAGCATTTTAAGAAATAATATGCAAAGTAAAAATAAAAAAGTATTTTGAAGCGGAGATTTCTGTAATCCACTCTTCGGAGATAGCAGAGCCCTGGACAAAGATTTTATGCAAACTTCTGTTTTCCCCCAGTGTTTTAATAAAGCAACATCTGAACAATAACCATAAATTTTCGTCAGTTGCCTCCTGACAAATTCTCTAAGTCAGAAACGAAGAGAAATATGAAAACATAAGTTCCACGCTGGAGAATTCTTGAGAAGCCTCAAGGATCTTCACTGTCAACAGAGTCTACAGTAGCATATATTTGAAAAGAGCAGCTCTGTGGGAGGTCGAGCTCTATCCCTCTCTCCCCCCTTCACTTGCATTTGCTCCCCCACTGTCAGCCTTCTACCCACCACCTTCAAAAATATCAAAACAACATATAAAAGCACAACATGAGCATATTTGATGTGCCTTACCAATGCTAAAACAGTCATTCTTTACAGTCCTGAGGAAATAATCCAAAAAGAGTTCATTAAGTGGCTTCCAAACTTCCTCCTGTGAAGCTGAGCCCTGCCAACCAGTGCAGAGGTGGTAGGTGCACACCTTCCAGGTGCTCCTGGCAGTCAGGGAACTGCCCTACCTGCTCAGAACTAGCACAATTTACATCTGCCTGCTGCTAACCGCTGGCATCCTCTGGGAGCTCAGCACTGGCAGGGCTTGCAAGGTTCGGCTACAAGCTAAGCCAAGATCAGCTAGACCCAATACCGCGCCTTGAGGAAATAATCTTTTCCTAGACTAGGCCATGCTTTAGATTTCAAGTAGAAACAAAATACAGGTTCATATTAAAAGCAGAACACCAATTATTTTCAGTCATAGCTAGTAAATGAAATTAAATGAACTAGTATCAACTTTTTACACTTAACGTCCCTTCATTGTACGAACTGCACAGAGACACCAACGGGCTGGTATTACAGATACTTTAAACAACATTTAATCTGACTGAGCACCAGCTGGAAAATACCAGCAACTGAGAAAACACTAACATTTAGCAAGACAACTGCTAATATTTCTTATTCTCTGGCTCCACTCTCATCATTCAGCTCAAGCCTTTGGTTTCCAGGAAACATATTGCAACTTCCACCCGTAGCTCCTTAGCAGATGTTACTTCTCAGATCAAGCAGGATTTCACATCAAATCTTGGCCACAGCTTAGGAAAATGGAGGCTCCAACCCTGCTCCTTCCAAAGGACTTTGTAAGTGGGGTGGTCTTAGCCAGTTCTGCTGAATCTGTTTGTTTGTAAATGCTTCCCCCCGCCCCCCAAATCGGGTAAATAAGAAAACAAATGCTGTCTGTCTTTGGCTCTTTCTAATTGATGGGAAACGTTTCCTCAGTGATCTCTTCAACTTAATTCTTAATCTTTACCTGGAATGGCGTCTTCAAACATATCTCGCCAACAGTAAAGCACAAATACAGTACATCACCTGATGTCTTTTGGCTAGGTTAATTGTGCTTTTATGCCTCACAGCAGCTAGCCTGTTTACAGCCCTGCTACAGCCCTAGCAAAGCATCCAAATCAAAAGTACATTATCTGGCATAATAAACAAGGGGTTGGATTTGTTAGTCTGCCAGCCCTGCCAAGAACTCGGCAATTCCAGAAACCAGTTTGCTTACATCTGTGCCTAAATATTGTATTGAGACTGACTTCAAGCAGCCAGTTTTTGAAGCTGCAACCAGTCTCTTTTGAGGACCAATGCCAGGTGTGGAGGCAGTAATGCTGAAAATGCAAATTGCTATCAGTCTGTCCAGAAAAATCCAAAAGATGTTGTCAGTAAAAAGCAATACCCCATCCCTTCTAGTGCCTTGTTTCCCTCAGTGCCCATGTTTCCTCCACGGACCACCTGTTGGGACCCTTGGCACGGACCAGGTTAGTGTTGGGGTGATGCTGGCCTGGGTCACGCCACCAAACCCACTCCCCACATTGGCCTTTTGGGGGTTTCAGCTCCTCTCCCGTCAGTGAAGATGGGCAGATTGCTCAAGGGAGGTTTCCTTGTGCTCTGAATCCTTCCTTTGGTAGCTCTAGTGGAAGTGCTGTGAAAGAGAGGTCCCAGCATGCACAGAGACATCTTCTATGTGTCTCAAAAAAAAAAAAAAAAAAGAAAGAGCTTTTACAAGCTGTTCAACAGAGAAGGAAAGGAAGGGAGTGAGACAGCTCTTATGTTTAATAGCGTGGTGTTGCTACAACTGCTGGTGCTGGCAGGTGACAATACGCTGCTCCATCCTTTCATGTCCTCCCAGCATAAACCTACAAATCAATGGGCGAGAAGCCAAATGGCTGCAGAAAAACCTATCTATCTGAGGCGCAAGCGAGAATTTATAAAACCCTTGAATCACTGAAACTGCTTAAGTTGCCGATTTGTGAGAATACACTGGGAAGGTGCATAAACAGCCTTAATGTCTTACTGACAAATGCTACCTAAGCCTCAGGTTCTTGTCTGGTAGGTTTTTACAGGCAGATAAACTAAGGAAGAGAGAAATACCCTCAGAATTTCAAAGGTGAGTGCATAGATGTCAGATGGGTAAAAATAAAATATAAACAGACTTCTTGTTGATCAGAAATTTCAGATACCTAAACAACGTAAGCAACCAAAACTAAGTAGGTTTATTTTATTTTATTTTATTAAGGAAACCAGTGCTTTTGTTCTGACTAGATTTCATTTTTAAGAATACTGGCAATAAGTTTCAGTGTGTTGTGAATTTTTTCCTCAGGTTAAATCATTGAATGTGAGAAGGACACCTAACGCTCACTGAATCTTTATAGTAATTTTACTATTGCACATGAATCTCATTAAATCTCAGTCTCAGAACTGTTTATAAATGGAATGGCTTACAAACCTTAATGAGGCAAACTGGGGGCACCTGATGCTATAGTCATTCCAAAAATTGATTTCTTCAAGCAAAGCTTTGTCTGTGTAGGGTCAGGTGGGATCTCCTCTGGATATTTTAATTTCCTGCCTTGTTAATTCCCAGCAATAAATTTTGACGAGATACTGCTGATGATAATGACTAATAATTCTGGGCTATTTGCTTTAAGATGATAATGTTTATTTCTTTGTTTTTATTACAAAGTTTATAAATACCAGCATTTAACTTCAGTGATGTTAACTGGTATCTTTTCCAGATGAAAGGTTTGAGGCTGTCCTCTTACAAATGCCACAAAAACGGCTTTTTTTGATAATTTGATAATTTTTGATAATATTCTATGGCCTTTCTTCGCATTGTTTTAATTTGATTTCCACACTGAAGCACAAATGACAAGAAACCCTGTTTGCCACATACAAACTGTGTCACTGAAAGAACCAAGAAACCAGGCATAATCTGTTTTAAATCCATAACCGTGCCCAAGCAGACTAGCCTTGGTGGGAGCCTCTATGCTGAACAGATAAATGGCTGCAGCACCATCTTAGGGAACCACGTCACAGTTTATGTCCAATTAGCTGCACCTTTCTGTGGTAGCTTATTGTCAAGCTGCATGGAGATCAAATAATTTGAACTACAGTCTCAAGAGCAGTTGTAAAAGTGAAAAATTCAATGGCAAACACAGTGTCTGCTCTGTACTAGCCTGACAACTTGCTTTGAAAGCTCAAGCAATATAGCACTATTCTTTCAGAGAAAGGATGAAAGTGTCAGGCTCAGGCAAAAGAAAACAGTTTCCATCTCTGAGGTCTCCACAGAATCACTACAGCTGTGGGAGCAAACTGATTCATTTCTCCCCCATTAATAAGCTGATAAGGTAAACACTGAACACAGGAAAAAACAGGATGAATTTTCATGATCAAAGATTTTTTTCCTATATTGAAATAACTGTTGTTTCCTTCTAATTAGAATTAGGGGTTTTCAGGGGTTTTTTTGCTATTCAAAGTTACTCTGCCTGCATCTTTGTTAACATATCTAATATTAAAAAAAAAATAAAATCCAGTAAATAAAGTAAATCTCTATTCTTGTCAAATTATTTTATAAGACAGAAGCAAAACAAGTATACCTGGTGAATCGGTTCTTACAGGCGAGCTGAATCTTTATCCTCCTCCACCCCCCAATTTTTGCTCCCCTCTAGTTAGAATTAGTTTTTTTTATTTTTCTGCTATTCAAAGTTACTACAAGCCAAAAGACTTCCTGAGCTATTACAATGAGTTCAGGCTGAGAACAACGCAAATGCTCCCCACCAGCTGCAGGGTCTCAAGGAAAAATGAAGTTCTTCCAAAATACAAGTGCTACCCTAAGAAACAGCATCTGTTGAGCAGACCATTGGCCGCACTAACTGAGTAGGAAACAAAAAGTTAACTGAATGAGCCCTTAGGCTTTGTGAATGCAAATATTTAAGAAATTGATAGGCAATAAGAGTAAAAAGTTAATCCTTTGGAGCTCTCATGCTGCGATTAAAGCCAGCTCTGAAGCATTCGATTTGGGAACAGACACATACAGCAGTGTCAGAGTAAGGGCCTCTCTTTACAAAAGGCAAGAAGTGGAGACCGGCAGCATCAGTGTGAACGTGTCTGGTAATATACGTCAGCTATGATCTCAGAGGTGCCTGGAGGTGAGAGAGTAGTTTAATCCCCTTTCTTCCCAGTTTAGCTTCTTTGCAGAAGCAGCCAATCAGGGAGCTATTTATTACTAATTCTGATTTCAGATATCCTTCTGCTGGGTGCTGGGCTAACCCCACCAGTTAGAGATCAGCAAGAAGCCACTGGGCTTTCTATCACCGGTGACGTCTGGTTCACAAGGCGTTTTCTTGAAGGACTGTAAGCACCTGCTCCTCGGGCCCCTTTACTCACAGTTACATTTTACTTTCTGCTCCTTTTAATGTAAAAAAGGGTCTATTGTACTCTGCCTTACCTGATGCAGAAATACCAGCTCGTTTCTCTCCCGTCAGACAGACAGGGACCTGGAGCCTGGACGTTCACCTGCTGAAGCACATCACAGATGTGAGGTTCGCTCCAAAACGCTGTTGAAAAAAACAGAGAGTCCGTTTTGTCGGCCGAAGGGCTTCCCCCACCGTTTCCCTGCCCGTGGACGGTGCTAATCCGTGGCGCTTGAAAGGGAAAAAGGTTTCAGAAGCGCCGTGACGGAGCAGGAGCTCGATTTACGCGCGCGTTATTCCTCTCAACCCCATCTCCAAAGGCCCCCCATAAAAAGCACGTGTGCCTGACACCTCTGCAGCTGGCAGACTGCAGATTTAAATGACTGGCTTGCTCTGAGGCTCTCCCTCGAAGCACAGAAGTGCTGCACCATCACTTCTTCCCTCAGTGTATTTGTCTCGAAAGGTGAATTCTGACCCGCGATGGCGGAGGCCCGGTGCCCGCCTCTGCCCCCACACACCCCCACCCCGGCCCCTCTCCCACCCGCGGCCGGCCATCTCCGTCCCGGCAGAGCTGCGGCCGCCGAGAGAGGCGAAGCCCGCCGCCTGAGGCGGGCAGGAGGCCCGGCGGGTGCCCGCCTGAGGAGCCCGCAGCTCGTCTCTGGGAGCGCAGGTGTTTTCCCGCCCGCCGCGCCTGAGGGGCGGCCGCCCTCCCTCCCGCCCGCCCGCCCCTGATGTCAGCCCCGATCTCCTCCAAAGAGATGCTGAGCGGATTACAGGACAGGAGTTCGGCAACTCTCTCCTCTCCCCGCGTACCGCAGCCGCCGCTCTGCCGGCCGCCCGGTGGTCGACGAGCCCCCACCGCCGTCTCCCGGGGGAGAACCCCGGCGGCAGTATGCCCCGGCCCGGGGGCGGCCGGCCGCCGGGCTGCCTCAGGGCGACCCGCGGGAGGAGCCTGAGCCTTGCCTGAGGGCTGGAGGGGGCTTGAGGGGGGGTGAGGGATTGTTGCCCGCCGCCCGGTTTGTTCGCACGGGGAAGAAGCCGAGGCTCCCCGCGGCCGGCGGGCGAGGGAGGGAGGCCCGGCGGAGCCGCTAAACCGCGGTGCCGGGCAGCCCTCGGGGCGGAGGGGAGCTGCCGGCTCCCGGCCCCGGGGCAGACATGGTGCTGCTGTCGGGGGACGGGGAGCAGCTGGCCGGGGAGAGGGTCTGCCCCGCGCCGGCGGCGGAGAAGGAGATGCCGGGCGCTGAGGCGGAGAGCGGCCCCGAGGAGGGGGCGGCGGGGACTGCCGCCGAGGGGCCGGAGGAGGAGGAGGAGGAGGAGGAAGAGGAGGACTGCGAGGAGTACGAGGACTTCTCCGAGCTGCCCGACACCTGCAGCATCGCCTCGGACGACTCCTTCTACCCGCCGAGGGGGCTGGAGGACGACGAGGAGGAGGAGGAGGACCGCTGGTCCCTGGAGCGGGGGGAGCCCGACAGCCCCGAGGCGCTCAGCCTCTTCCGAGCCTGCTGCACCAACAACGCCGTCGTGCTCAAGGCGCTCATCCGCCAAGGCCCCGAGGAGGACGAGGTGCGGGAGACCGACCGCAACCGCCGGGTGAGCACACCGCGCCCTGCCGGCCCCCCCGGGTCCGGTCCGGTGGAAGGGAGGAGGGAGGGAGCGGCCGAAATTCCCGTTTTCCCGCCGTCAGGTTTGAGCTGGGTCTCGCTCTCCCGCAGGATGCTGGGGAGAGGCAGCGGGCGGCATCGTTCCTCTGCTGGGCTCGGCCGTCCTCCTTGCTGGGCGGTGCATCCCCGGTCAAAGTTTGTGTTTCCCTTCTATTTTTTGGTTTTGGTTTTTTTTTTTTTGTTTAGCACCCCCCCTCCCCCAGAAATGTAAGTTTGCTCCCGGTTCCTAGAACGCCAAGCAGGGCTCCTGTGCTAAAACCAGACTTTTCGGGGTTCTGCTGGTGTTCGGTTTCTTGCTGGTGAACTCTTTGGGTTTTTTTGTGTCAGTAGAAGGTTTGTGGCTCGGGTTTTGCCTGTTCCTTGGTTAATCGCAGGGACAGAAGTGTACTTCACTGAATCAGGTGACAACTTGGGAAAGATTTCCTGCCAAATGTGTAACTAACTGAGATGTTTTAGCAACAATATTGACGATTAGCAAGGGCAACTCCTCTCACTACTATTACTACAACTTACATTAAAACTAAGAAACTTTTACTTGTAGTCTGCATGAACAATCTCCAAAATATGCTCTGTGACTAGTCTGTGACAGGAGCTTTTGGAAAGAAAGCCTGAGTTATTTTAATTGGGCGAATGACGTGACATTCTGGCAACATAAGTGGTCTTTACATCGCAAATAATGCAATAATTTGGGTTTGGTGCTGTTTGGAGAGGGGCTTTTCTTGTGTCTTGGACGTATGTACTTGTAGGATTTTTCCTACAAGTATCTTTGCTTCCCCCCCTCAAAGGATTGTTTTTAATACAGGTTTTTAGTGATCTGATTCACTGTAAATTTCTGCAAAAGATGCAAGTACAAAAAGTTGTATTAACACATCTGAGGGCGACCTATGGCATGGGGGTGGGAACGAGCAGCATAGGCTAGAAATGTTTTAAATCAACTTTTCTGCCCAGGACAACATACGATGTAGTTACCCTCTTGGTCGGTAACATGTGAGATCCGAATGTACATTACAGGAGATTTTTGAAGATCCTGCAGATACATCGATCCTATATATGAGGTCTAGGCCTGAGCTGGAGCCCAAACCCAGCCCTGACATTGCGTGGACACTCGCCCCTGCTGAGGTCCATCGATTCCCTGTGTCTCAAGCGTGTGAGGGTGGGGGAGGTTTGGCCCCACCGTACATGTGGCATAAAAGACCAAGTCCCCCCATGGCTGTCCTTTCTGAAAGGGTGACCTTCCCACCCAGCAGAAGGCACGCAGCTGGCTGTGAAGCTGCCAGTGTCCTCCGTCTCAGGGCTGGGGTCCTGGGGAACTGAGTCAAGGGGTACGAAGAAATTCAGCATAGGCATCAGCCCTCATCCCCCAGCAGCTCTTTCTGCAGTGGTGATCAGATCAGGGTGATGAAAAGAGTGAATTTACCTGGTTGGACAGTCCTCCCTGCACCATCCCACTTGCCCAAAAGCAAGTTACTACTCTTTATCTCTCCAGCTTCACAGAAAAGAAACAAAATTGTAGCTTGAATCCAAACTGAAAGTTCCTCTTATTTGTTCATACTGTTAAAAAAAAAAAAAAATTCTCTGCTTAAGCAAATATTCCATTTGACCTGAAATTAAACTTTGACATCAAATTCTGTTTTCTGCATTTTTTATGAAAACCAAGTAAAAGAAGTTCTGGGATTCAGCAACTTCTGGAAGCCTCATGAATGATGTGGGAAGCATGAGTTCAGTTTCTCTGTCTGCCTCCCTCAGAGAAGTGCCCTAACCACAGTGGTATGGAGCAGGACAATCTATCATTTCCAGACAGATGTGAATGGGATGGAGAAACCTTTCTGCTGGGAAACTGAAACTTTAGGTGTGACTGCAGTCCCCATGTCCCCACAGGGGACATCAAGGCAAATTCACATTATTTTGCAAAGGAAACCCACCTTTTTCAGAGAACTTCACCTGACAAAAGGGAAGTTTTGCTCAGGTCTTTTATTGCCCTTTGTGTGGAATTTTTGTAGCTCTTGAATTTGCCTGTCAAATAAAGTCATTGGACATTATCCATAAACAAAACTTAATTTTATTGCCAAAAAGTAACTGAACGAATTACGTATACCGCTTGTGCTAATGACATTTTTCAGTTGCTAAAACTTGTACTGTTGGCTTTCAGTATCTTCTTTCGCTGGGATAATGTTTTTTTGCAATGCTATCTTGCATGCATTTATTGGAAAGGTTTTTGGTTTTGTGGGTTTTTTTAACACTGTAAACAAATAAGCTGAACTTTTGTTTCCTCTAAGTTTTTGTTTCTTTTCTGTGAGGCAGGAGAGGGAAGGAAGGATAACTTGCTTTTTGAGGAGCGGGATGGTGAAGGGAGGGCTGTCCAACTGACTATATTAACTATTTTCACAATCCTGATCTGATAACCACTGTTAAGTATGTACAGTACAGTTTCATTTTCACAATTTAAAAATTAGTTTTCTTTAAAATAGATGAATGATGTAACAGGTTATGGTAGTAAGACAATACCGTATTTTGATTCTGAAAGTAATTAAACTCAACTCGCAAAACATAACATGAAGAAGAAACTTCCTAACGGTTAAATTCTTTAAATGAATTTGGGCACAAACAGCTGGAGTTTTACCATTGCTTTGTTTTCAGATTTTTGCCTTGTCCCTAAAGTGTAAATGTATAAGTTTGAGATTCAGAAGGAATTATTTCCAAAAATGCTAAGTTCCATAGATGACTTACTTATTTTCCTCCATTCTTTTTATCGAAATTCATCAGTTCTCTCTTTCGAGTCAACTTGCCAAGGCTGGGTAGTGTTTTTTTGTGGGGTTTCTGCAGAAGCGTATTTTTCCCATGGTCTGTTTGTGAGCTGTAGAACCTCCCCGCCAGGCACAGGTTTTCATTAAATTCACCTTCCTGCAGTAAAACAGAATCCACAACATCCGCTTTATTACTCACCACGTGTAGCCTGAAGACCAGTACCTTCCCTGTCTCGTTTTCATTACTGTCGAGACAACAACAGTTTATATATCATTGTCTGCATAGGATCCCCAAAGGGTTGATCCCCGCACCTTCGGTTGCACCGCTGTCTGTATATGGAGTCCCAAAAGGCTGGCTTGGTACTGCTCATTTCCTCTCCTTGCCAAATCTAATACTGAAATATTTGGAAAACAACTATGACAGCATGTAATGTACTAATTGTAGATCATGCAGGGCAGCGTCTCATTCATTAACGTTGATGGATTTACCTGCCTCACGCTGGCAATGAAGAGGGATTTGCAAATATATATGAGAAAATAAAATCATGGCTTCGGTGGAATCTCCTGATCTGGCTGAGATCGGAGTGTGATCCGGAAAACAGATTTTCTACACGTGCTGGAGGGACTGGTTTTGCCTCCTTACTAGCCACATTTCCAGAATTTCAGATATTTGCATCTCATAGGTTTTAACACCTCTTTATATTAGATCTTGCCTGGAGACCAGTATTATATATACTCAGAAAGACAGAGTTTCAAAATCTGGTGTTACCTAACCGCAGAATGAAAGCAAATTTAGAAATTTGCCATGACAATAGAGGAGGCAATAAGGGATGGGAGGGAGAGAGAAGACAGCAAAGCACATTCTCATGCCAGATTGAAAATAATCACTTCAGCTCATCCATAGAGAGGTTTTGCGTTAACCATCCACGTGGTATAGTCTGTATTAGTAGGTATTCTGTAACTCTGTATTTTAGAGTTGATATATGTGCGAAAATACTCTATTGAGTCTTTTGCAGCTTTTCATTTTTTATGTCATTGTTCAACGATTCTTTCATCCGGTTCCATTGGTAGCTAGGAACCAATCTGCAGTTAAACAGTTTATTGTTGCAAGTATGCCATTATATAGTAGAGATCGTACATTTGTGATCTTTGTTTTGCTGCTTTAAAAGGTGTGGAGACAAAATAACCTGTGTGGCTCAGGTTGTAAGCTCTTTCTTCTCCTTCCTGAAAATATTCCTAAGTCCATATATGAGCACAGTTAACTTTTCCCGTTAATGCTTTATACAGGATGCTGATGATCAGTACTGCTCTGGAGTAAGTTTTCCTTTGAGGCAGGTAGTTCTGCAGCTCTGTCACCAAGAGGGCCTGGATTTGTTTGGTTTTTTCTCCTCTCCTTCTTCTGCTGAAGGAAGAAAACAGAGTTTGGAAGGCTATTATTGCTCTTCTTGATCTAAATTTCTTTTGATTTCCCCTCTTGTGTTGCTTAGTACAAAAAACAAATGAAGAATTACCGGGGGAGGGAGAATGATGCATCAAAAGCCTGGAAGTTGCTGCTACTGAATAAACAAAAATAAAGTAGAGATGTCCTGGCTAGAAACCTACTTGAAATGCTTGTGAGAACATAGGGTTCTGTCAGCCGTGGAAGTAAGCCCAGAGAAGCAAGAGCAGGAGGGAAGTTTCCCGGGGGGGCAGTTCACACCGCAGGGTAGTGCATGAATTTAGAAGGTGATTTCCCTGCTCTCCTCCTTTCCTCAGCAGGAGAGTTTTAGGGCTGGACTCCTAAAATTGTGATGGGCTGAGAAGGACAGGGAGCCAGTGGTTCAGTTCCCACTTCCCAGGTGAGGGAACGCTGTGCTGGATAATGCTTTTCTAGAAAGTCACGTATCACAAAAAGCGCCAGAGCTTTTTGTAACACTCCATTAACCTGTTTTTATTATTTTTGTTATCTTCACAATGCTAACTTGTAAAAATAAAGAAGGAGTGCAGCATTTTGTGGTGAGGGATAAAGATCTCCCTGTCACATATTGCTTTTCAGTTGTCATGGCACACAGCTTAAGTCATCCCATGTCAGAAAAAGGATTTGAAGAATGTCATCTGCTACAGTGCTGGGAACTTTTTTCATATTTTCATAGGCAGTTTCAGTTCCCTCATATTCTCTCAGACAAGGAATTCTCACGGGAGGGGTTGTATTGAAACTTAACATCGTGACACTAAAGCATGAAAGGGAATTTTTTAGGGTGGAAATAATTTTAAAAAGACCCTAACAGTAAAAGTAATCTAATTTAAAATCTTCAAAAAAGTACAGAAATACCGAAACGCACTAAAAAAAAAGTCCCTGAAAATACGTATGTTTTTAAAAAGGAAGTGAGCGAGCAAGGCAAGGCAAGGAATAGTAGATGTCAAAATACAGAAGCTGCTAAAAAAAAATTGGGAATCCTTCAAATACTGTAATTACAACTCGAGGGAAGCGACCAGAAAGGAGTAGATAGAGCATGGAAAATATGAAGTCCGTTGGCTAAGAAGGAATTCAGTGAGTTAACCAGAGTGCGGACCAGATTGATACAGATAGGAGCTCGGAGGCGTTGTCAGGAGAGCGTGGGCAGGTTAGCTGTCTGCCTGCCCTTGTCTGTGTTCATCTGAAGTGTTAGGTGAGTAATGCCTTTGTAAATCTGGCACAAGAACATATCCTTTAAAATAGCTTAACTGAAGAAGAAGTATATGCACGGAACGTGATTGCTATGGAATAAAGAGAAAAATTAATAAGGACCATGGGGTGCTTAGACATAAAGAATGGAAATGCAGGTCTGTAGCAGACCCCTGGAAATGCGCGACCAGACCTGCTGCATCCTCTGTGCAGTTGGCAGGTAGCAAGGTATTTGTACTTAGGGTCAAAAGCAGCATTAGTTAACAGATGTAACTCCTACGGAAATTGATAGATACAGATTTGAAGACCTCATCCATATCAGAAAGTTGGACAAGTTTAATCCAGTTTAAAGTGACACAGCTTTTAGAGAAACCAAATGAAGAGCACTTTCCTTGAAGAATTTTGACAAATTGCTTAATGCAAAGTGTACAGAACATAAGGGATGTTTTTAGCCTAACAGTAGCCCAGAAGTAAAGGTCATAGCAATCTTTTGTTCTAGTTTAAGCAGTGTTTCATGTTAGTTTCTTAAATCAAGTGTTTGGACTTGCAGAGCTCCTCAGAGATGCAGCAATGACCCTGGTTACCCAGCTGAGCACAAGTTGACTCCAGATGTAATAAAATGTAGCTGCTTTTAAAAATCTAATGATAGTCTAACAAAACTGGTTGTCTGGTCCATCTGTCATCAATATTTATGACAGATCTGTAATGGTGTCTTTAACAGAACGTGTCTGTAACACAGGTTACAAGAAACATGACCTCAGGATGCCTTACCGCATTCTTCCAGGAGAATCACTGAGGTTTATTTCACAGTGCACAATGTGACATGCTAATTCCTTCATCCCATTACGAAATGCAAATTTATATTCTTGTGGAGGAATTACTCAAGAAGGAATATTGGCACTAATATTCTCCCTTAAAGGTTCCTAAGATCCTTTCCCTGAAATTTTATTGAGGCAGAAATTCAAGATTTACCTAAATTTGGGATTCTTGTAGTTTGGTATTTTAAAAAGGTTATTTGGAAGTAATGAGTAGGCATTGTAGATATGTAGGCAACTTCAGACAAAAGTTTTGCAATTTTTGATGCTGAAGCTGCAAAAAAGAGTAGGTCTAAAAGAACTTAAGAGGGAGAAAGGAGCTTCAGAAAAGTCCATGAAGAGCAATCATCTTTAGAAAAGTCAGGTTTAAATCCTGCAATAAAGGTGGTGGAAGAAGAAAGTGAAAATTACATTGCTCTCCTTATTGCTTATGGTGGGACTGAAGTCTCCCATGCAGAAGGCTTGGGTTTTTAACTGCAGCCAGATTCAGGGTAAGAAAACTCTAGAAACATCTTGGGACATGAAAAATAAGGTTATTTTCCTTTTTTTTTTTTCTGTGGACACCAGTAAGTCATTGCCTGGTACCTTGTCTATCAAGGCTTTAGGTCTCAAGGCAGAAAGAGGAAGAAAGAATAAATGGTCCCATCTCAGGCACTGGGCTCAGAGCAGGGTTTCAGGGGACGTTTCAAAAAGGCTTTTGAGATAGGTTCACATTGGCATGTGCCACAGGAACCACTCGTCGTCTCATTAATTTTAATCACATGGTCTTCTGTGTGTGCTTGGGAATAATGTAAACTACGAAAATAAATACTAACAAAAGTTGAACAAGGAGGAGAAGTAATCAAAGTATCTATTTGGTTCTATCCAGAAATTTCAGCAGGTACTATTGCATTCAAAATCTGTTCTACTACTCAAGAAGATACAGACTGAAAGGTAAAAAGTCCCCAGGCCCTGTTATACATTTTGGTAACAATTACCATGTAATGGAGACCCAACAAAAATCAGGTGATTTTTGTGTTGGTAGTACTTCATTTTCACAGAGAACGATGGTGAAACTAAGTAGTAACTCTTGTATGACTTTACGGGTGTTGGTTGCTTCATGCCAGATGAGCCTAATGTGCATCAGGTTTCTTTTAAATTACATTTCATTAAAACGCGTTTTTCTTCTTCTAAAGAAAAGTGATAGGTGATCACTAAGTAAGACTTACTGTTAATTTTGAAATAAAGATCGATTTGGAAATCATCAGCAACCTTTTACTTGCAGAAGATCCCAGTAGATGAGCACGGGCTGTGTGTGCATTGCCAGGGGAAACCTCCTCTGGCAGGAGAGCACGTCCACCCTACTCGGAGTTATCCTCTCAGGAGTGGACCAACAGTGTCCACACGGCCGGCACGTGGCCCGGGTTTTCTCTGAGTCCCAATTGGTTCTCCTAATTTGCCTTTTTTTTAGGCTTTTCAATTTAAAGTGCCCGAACTAGCATCATTTGAAAGGACAGGCGATATTTCCTGCTGTGTTATAGTTCTGGAAATCATTAACTGCGCCGATACTAACATTGGTATAATACCTATTGGCAAATGCTGTGTGCTTATTTCGGATATGATGAGATAGCTTTCAGGTAGGATGACATAGCTAACATGATGCTCCAGCTTTTCCCAAATTAGTGGTTCTGCATTAATTTCAGTACCTTTTCCAATTCTCATACTCTGTTTATACAAGTCCTTCCGTTCTAGGTAGTTCTTTAGCAATTGACATAAAAAGTACATTTTGTAATGCTAAGGATTTTGCTGCATATTCTTCCTATATTGCCTGTCGTTGCTCTGTGGAACTCGGTTTAACTTTTGTGACTGAGGTATGGTTGAACAAAGGCCACTTACTAAAAACTGCTGGTAGATTTTTTAAATAGAAAAGAAAATCTCTAGAGGATGTGAAAGCAATGTAGAACTCCTGCGGGCTTTATTGGAGACAGGAGTTCACCTTCAATGTTTTCATAAATAAAGTTACTCTCAGAAGGTTACCCTTTTAAATTATCTAAAATGTTATGCCACATAGGTTTGAATTTACCTATTTCTAAGGGTTCTTTCATTAAACACAAAAATGAAAACCCTTGAACCTGGGCTAAATATAATCCTGTAGCATACCCAGTGTGTCACAATAAGAAATAATTAAGTACCGAAGGAAGAGGATGGTTGTCACAGAGTCTGTAGTGGCACATCTGGCAGCGAATTAGCAATTCAAATTGTATCCACTGTGGGAAAAACCCACAATGTGGAAATAGTTCCCGTTTTTCAATTCTATTATTTTCTATTATGTCTGTTAAATTCCACAGGGAGCAATTTGAAAGCAAGCTGATGCAAAATGGGAATGACTCATGGTCAGGCTTTTGTTGCTTCACACATTTCAGATGTATAACATTTTGAGCCTGATCCTGCAATACTCTGTCACATATGTGGGGTTTGGGGTTTGTTTTTTTGTCTTTTGCCTCTTAGTACCTGAGGCCCAATCTTTGGGACAGCCTGTGTGTAGACAGACTGGCCGTTGACCACGAGAGATGCTGCCAGCCACAGCTCAGAACTGGGCTCATGGGGAAGTTTTGTCTCTCACGTAAGCCATTGTTATTAGTTTTCTGAAGTGGAAAAGTGGCAGATAACTGAACGTATTGAACGCGTTCATAAAAGCAGCCTTTCAGGGGCATTTGGCTTTTTTTTTTTTTTTTTTTTTTTTAGAAAACCTAGGTATCTTGCTGTTTGTAGCTCATAGGAAAAAAGGCTCAGCAGACCTGTTTACCATTTGATTGGGATATAGGGGAAGGCTAGCCATGTGTTCATAAAAGTGTCTTTAGGTGTGGGTAAGAGGAAAGGGAAGGCTGTCTTTGGAAGGCGGTAGGGTACTTCTGCGTATGTTGAAGTATTGCATGGGTTTGAAAGGTTTCAAGAGGAGGCAGAGTCAAAGCTCAAGTCCATAAAGGAGTTCATTTAAAATATTTTTCTCTCTACAAAGAAAGACTTTCTATAAAGAGCATGAAACAGCAATAGCTTCTTAGACAAAGAGTATAGAATAATAAGTATTGGTTGGTTTAGGAAAATGAAATACCACAGATATTAATGAAACCATAGTGTTTAGACTTACAAAGCCCCTCCGAGCTCCTAGAAAGTGCGAGCACAATAGAAGAGTTTTCTGGTTGCACTGAGACAAGCAGTGCTGCGTAGTAAATGCCGAGATGTATGGAGCGACGGCACCCAGGGGAAACCTTTGGCTGGGAAGCAAGATATTTTTCCTTGCCATGCTGCAGGCGGTTCGTCACCACCGTGTGAGGCAAATCGTGCCCGGGTGGGAGGCTGAGGAGCGTACCCATGTCAGAGATGATGCCTTGCAGCACGGCTTCAGCAGAACCCCCTGCACCAAAATTCCAGTCCAGAACGAAACCCACGTCGTTCCCGGAGGGCAGCTCGGTCAGTGGTTTGATGGTGAGGTGGCGGTGAAACTGCTTGCCGTTTCATGGGTGACGGAGGAGAAAGCGCTTAATTTCAAGGACCCTGGGAATGGAGCGAAAGCGTCTTCCTCGCACCGCAGGGACAGAAAACCAGGGCAATGCCCCGAGCAGAGACCGTCCTGCAGGCTGCAAGTGGTGGCTGTGCAGAAAGGCTCGGGGTCCCCCATTAACCCCCTGCCAGCACCAGCCAGGGATCCTGCCATCATTTATGCAAGGTGGGACTGAATCTTCCTTGCCAGCTGTTGAAAGGAGGCTGTCGTTGGTTGTGCTTTGTTTTGTTTTTTCTGCTCTGCTGCTGTATGGTCCGCGGGTGTTTCCCAGCCTGGAAAGTTCTTCCTCCAGTGAGGATGCAACAGGGATGCCCACGTGTGAAGATACCCATGAGCAGAACTGCCTGTGGAACCTGAACTGAGTATAGGTACATGATAATCTTGTTAGCACCTTACCTGAATTAAAATAGCATGTATGCAGTTTATTGAAGTCAGGTGTCTCGGTACATTTACAGTGCTTACCTCCATACAAGTTCCCATGAAGTGTATTGGATCCATTACATACATGTGGAAAACTCCCTGCAAAAGCAAGATAACTAAATGTGACAGGTGAGAGCTGCCTCACCAAATTTCACCTGTTGCAATAAATACAGTTGCCTGAAGACTTTGAAAAAGTTGCTTTTGAATGTTAAAAATATAATCAGATATTGCAGTCCTTTCCCACCATCCGTTACCTCCCAATCACCCTGTTAGTGATACGACATGAATCAAACATTGAAATATTTAATACTCAGACGAGATATTTTAGAAGCAGTAAGCAGTATCAGCATCCCAGAACAAAAAGAAAGAAAAAACAAAAGAGACATGGTGAATTAGTGTCAGTCTTCCTCTGAAAATTTATCACCCAAGTTATTTTCCTCTAAGGTGCAAGGTTGTGAGATGTCTTTCACTTACTATTGTCATTTTTTTCTTTCTGTGGGCATTTTTAGCTCGACCTACTTTATGCTTATTACAGTCGGCGCAGTTGATTTATGGGCAGAGGCTCCATTCACAGATGGGTGTGGGTAGAGCTGAGGTATTTTGGTGTACATCTATGGGATTGTTACTGTGCATTTCACAGATGACAAACGTACAGCGAACTGATCATTCTCTGAAGATCTGAGTTCAAGTAAGAAGAAAAAAAAAACCACCTGAAAGATTCTAGTAAGGTGATGCTGTTCCCCAGCGCTTCTCACATCTCAGGTCTAGCACCCTCTTTCCTGCTGTCGTTAAAGCAGTGAAATCCCCTAGCTACCAGGTGTCACAAAAAATACCATGATCTTTCTTTCTTTGGCGTCTCCTTTGGTGTCGGAGGAGCGACCTCACGGCGGGCTGCGTCGGCGCAGGACCCGGGGCACAAAAAGCCCCCGACCCGCGGGCGCCCGCTCGCCTCGCCACGTCCTGCTGGGGTCCCAGGCACCGCATCTGCCGGGGCAGAGGGTCGGGGGCTACGCCTGCTCGTGGGGTCTCGTTCACGGGGGTTATCGCCTGAAAAGTTCACTTCGGCTAGCTTTTGTGCACGTTTGGCTGAAGTGCGTCTCCCCAGCAGGGTGAAATGAGGGCTGCTGGCTTCGTGCGCCTGTAGCTCTCCATGCTGCCATTATTACTTGGGCAAGTTGGGTGTGCAGAAAAGTACAGATCGCAGTTCTGTAATTAATATCCTTTGTAAGCCAGCCTACCGTCATTCATCTGCCAACCTGCAGAGCTTGAAAATTTAGGTCAAATATATCCGTGGAATAAAATTCATGGTTTGAGAACTTAAAAATGAGAAGAATAGATTCATTGTTTTGAGAATTTAAAAAAAACCAGTAATCAGTACTAGTGTTTCTATAATGCAAAATTGTAATTGTAATTGCAGTTGGTGAGTTTAATGTGTATATCGGCCCTTCTCTGTTTACTCCCTGCCATCCACAAATCACGTTCCTCTGGGGAGGAGGTTTTTAAAATAGCGCTTAGGTACCCAGTTCAGACTTGTCTAAAAATACCATATTTTCCACTTCCTCATGTAATAAATACTACAGTGTTTACATCAGTTCTGATTTATCACTAAATTGTTAGCGTGTGTCTTAAAGGAAATAAGAATTAGAGGAAAGCCTATACAATTTGGCAGCTTATCAGTCACAGGGGAAAGGGCAAGTGAGGATTGTTCACGTGATACAGGAACTACCAAAAACATTCAAATGTTGTCATCATTACTTTCACAGACTCACTTCTCTTGTTCCCACAGCTGTCTCCTGTTGTTTCCTTTCAGATTTTAAGGTCTTCAGGTAGTGTATCTGGAAGGAATCTACCTCATTATTGGCGCTACTGCAATCAATAATATAATTCCAAAATACATGATTTTGAAGTCTACCTGTATTGGCTGAACTTTTAAGATCATTGCTACAAAGCGATATCTATTAGTATAATCATGTTATTTACAACAGTTCTACTGTGCAAATATCCAGTATGAGATTTACAAACATTAAGGAGAAGAAGGTGATTTTTGGCTGTAGGATTTTGATACTAATGTTAGTTAGTATCATCAGTTAATTGCAACAAGCCTTCATTTTGGATATTTGCTATTGTTTGTTTCTTTCCAGAGGTGGGTTGAAGGAGTTGGACTCTGAAGGTAACAGGAAACATCCTGCCCATAATTTTCAGGTAGAAATCCAAAGAGCAGACCTTCTGCTCTTAAAAATATTCCATATCGGCAAGTAGCATTCTCTCATTTTGTGGCAGAGAAATAGAAAAACAACTCCAAACACATAGCAAAACTTTTGAAAATGATCTGTTTGGGGGGAAAATCTGTTACTGCTTCCAGGTGCCTGAAAACTGAGGGAGAAAAATGTAAGTTTTACTGTTCTTCCACTGCTGCTCTGTGATCTTTTTAGCTAATAGAGAGAGAGAGTTCTTAGAAAAACTGGGATAAGGAACTGCAACAGTTGGTCAGTAATTGTAAACCTTCTAAATATGTTAGCTTCCACTCCTCACAGAAAAGAAAAGAAGAAAAAAACCCAAGTATCTTCTGAGATAATGAGAAAGATGCTTTGCCTGATGAAGTGTTAAGTGGCAGGTGATCATACTTGTTCATGTTTTTTGGATTTAATTTCACTTCTGTAAATTTTGCCTTTCTCATCGGTGTGAGTGAAGGAAGATCTTAACAAAGCTTCATGGTTTTTTTACTACACTGCAGCTTTTCTGCACAGACCTTAGTCACCTTAATTCCTATTGAATTAAAAATAAAAGCCAGTGGAAACTGTCAGCTTCACAGCCTATCTCCAGATCAAGGCATTTTGAAAGAGTGATGAAAATTTTAGTAGAAGTGATGGGGAAACCAGAAATTACTTAGAAAATCGATTATATATTCTCTGAAAAGATTTTAAATCTCTCTAAGCTTGCTGGAGTTTTTGTCCTTAAGCAAGTATTTAGGCCAGCAATATCTGATGCAGGAAGACACATACTGATTGAGGTTTCTCATGCCACAAATAATTTGATACGAATGAATGAAGATATATGGAAAGTAAAATGCCATTAAATCTAGGTGTAAAAGCTATTCTTGCACATGAACTTAAAAAAGAGAAGGAAATCATAAGTTGTCACTCTTCCAACAGAGGCAAGACCTTGATTTTTCCTCCCTGTGCTTTCTAAATTCCAGGTGAGTAGGATAAACTAGCACACACTTTTTTTAAGGCGGGGGGGGGGGGGGGGGGACGGACGGGACGGGATGGGATGGTACCCCCTGACTCCAAAATAGAAAAGATCATAACCTGAAAGAGTCTTTGAAATCATTAAGGTATACATCATCTTCATTTTACTGCTCCTGTATGAGTCATTGCCTTTGTGTACCAATGCAATTTCATCTGACCTGTATGTCTTTCCTGAGACATAGGAGGGGTTTTTGGCTCTCATTTGGTAGAGTTGGGCACAGTCTGGTGGGCTTTTGTAGCAAGTGGAAAGTTCTCGGTGAAATAAAGGGCTCAGAGAAGAACAGTTTCTGGATTGTTTGACTGAAACTGTTCTATAAAGTGGATATATTGTATTAATGAGTTAGCAGTTTTTTACAAGGGCTGGTCATCTCTAGTAATTCAAGACATTTGAATATAAATGTGAAATTGCTCCTCCCTCTTTTTTCCAGATATTTAGTTCTATCTTCTTTACTTCAAATTAACGGTATATTAATGTTCAATCCCTCCTTATGTTTCTTCATTATTTAGATGAATGGGGTGTATTCATTAGAAGATGAGATTCTTAGATCCAAAGACAGAGGCAGAAGGTGCCTTCCTGCCTTTATTGTATGGAGCTAGACACTCGTCTCAGATAAACAGGGTGGTCACAGGCTCCGTAAAAGAGGAAAGACTACACCAATGGCAGGTAGAGCCTCACTCAGCTCTTGCCACCAGGTAATAACATACAGTACGAGCATGTGATGCATTTGCTTATTAAACTCAAGTTGCAGTACTGTAGTTGACTTGAGACAGATAAGATGGTGATGCTACTGTCTCTCACTTGGACATTCTAAGTATGATTTTCACCTTTGCTGAACTGCCTGCTCATACACTGATACCTGTTACAGCTGCAGTGGATAATGAGTCTGTATTTAGCCAGTAGAGATAACAAAAGAGAGAAATTTAAAATGGGAATGCACACTTTAAAAAAAAGCTGCTTTAGAACCACAGTCTTTGGGATTTTTAAAAAGTTCAATCTACAAAAAACAGTGAGTTACCAGAGGAAAAAAGGTCCCTCCGAACAGATTGATTCCATGTCACAGTGTGTGTTTTCTCAAACAAAAAAACCAGACCGAGCCTCTTGCACATTAACATCGTTGTGGACTAGCCCATTCCCTAAATACAGCACTAAATTAATGTGAGGCTACTCAATAGGACTTGCAAGCCAGCAGCAGCAGTGTTCTTGATTTAGCCAAGTGCTAGTCTTTGATCTTTCAGAAATATAATTCTGCCTTTTTTTAAAACACATGTACTTTTCACAGGGTGATGCTAAACCTTTGGGAAGGAACTATTCTTTAATGGAAAGTCAGAGGCACGCTGGATTTTCTGTCCAGTGGCTGTAGGCAGCCTATCAGTTACTTTATTCCTAAAATAGACAGAACCATAGTTTGATGGGTTTTATAGTAGGAGGTAGTTCTTGCTCTCCAACCAGCCATGAACATTACAGAGTCATTAGTGTAGGTCACAGGAGCGCAGCCCTCTTTGCCCTTGACCAAAGTATATTTACATAAAAACTGGAAAGGTCCTACTAAAACATAATCCACATGTTCTGCTGTAATTTA
Organism: Buteo buteo; assembly: GCF_964188355.1. NCBI lineage: Eukaryota > Metazoa > Chordata > Aves > Accipitriformes > Accipitridae > Buteo > Buteo buteo. Next base: position 26,909,893 of record NC_134190.1, on the reverse strand, counting down.
AAATGTGATCATAGTCATCTGTGTTTCTAACAGTTATAAAAGATGAAAAACTTGGACATAAAATTTATACTCTTTAGTATTAGCAATGCTAGCTCAATATGCATTACTTGAAAATTGCATACTTTGTTTGAAGGTAGTGTTTTTACCCAAAACTGAAAATCTCCAGTGTTCAGGGACTGTGAATTTATCAAGGCTCTGTTTAAAAAATTACAGTTATTACTGCCTCCTCTCTCTTTCTTCATGAAGACCCACTTTTCAGTGCAATCTGTGGAGCACCAATAATAAGCAGCGCATAGGTAGGAGTGAAAGAGTTCTTACAAAGTCATGAACTGTGGCACTTTCTTCCAAGTTTCACAAGCCTGAATCCAAGGTGTAATACAAAAATCCAGTTTTTGGCCTCCAGCATGGTCTTCTGTGATATTCCACAGTAGCTGCATTGCATGGAGGTGGGGGATTACAGGATTGCAACCCTTTAGGAACACTAGAGTTGACACTAATCCCTACATAGCAAAATCCACTCTAGGCCTCTGAGTGAAAAACAGACACCTCCCATCCATTCACCACAGATGCACCTATTGCTCAAAAAGTTTGTTTTCTAAGGAAAAGCAGGAGACCTGTTTCATATTTATGCACAAAGAAATCTTTTGCCTTGTTAGAGCTGGGGAAAAAACAGGAAGGGGCATAACTGAGGTGAAAACTAGTCTAGGTAAAACCAGATGCATATCCTAGATAAAGGAAGCTCCTTGTGGAAAGCATAATGATAAGGGCTTTCAAGAACCTTTTTGCTCTTACAGCTTCTGTAGCTCAAAGGGGGAGGAAATAGGCTGGTACTTTTGTGTGTGGTATTATGCCGCGTTGTGCGTAGCGTGCAGGCAGTCCCCCATCTCTGGTGTCCCAAGAAGGGTAAGCGGTTGCTCTTCTTGGTGACCATAGGGCCTCTGCAAGGAAGAGCTTTCACCCTGATGGTTTTTTTTGTTCATCAAGGTGATTTCCTTTTGAGGAAAGAGACTTTTTTTTTTTTTTTTTTCAGTGGCAGATGAGCCACTGATGGACAGACCTCTTCCTGGGCTCACTCTTTACAAGGTTTGGGTCTGGTGTGATTCCTCAACCGAGACGCTCAGAGAAAGACAAGCAAAATGAATGTACAGAAGTTGGAGGAAAGGAACTGAAACTTCTTGGGAAGGTCTTTCCTGCTGTCACTGCAGGAGCTGATTGCCACAGGAGGTGCTTGCAAGCTCAGCACTGGCCGTGTCTCTTCGGAGACCTCCGCAGTGAAAATGCAGCAGGGCCTTTACAATACTCTTTATAGAAGAGGCAGATTAGATACAACAATAGATTATGACGGAGTAGAAGGTTGTACATTTATCTTTTAGCCAGTGTCAAATTGAAATTTATTGCTTACAAAGATTTTGTAAGTCATTACTTTTGGAGGGGTCTCCTGAAAAAAACCTATGCATTCAAACGCTCTCTCTGGCCTCTTGCAACAGATCTAAGCTACGGTCAGTCTATTAAGCACATAGAGAAGGGTTGAATCATATGCCTTAAAGCCAAAGGGAGTACTTTTTGGCAGAGTTATGTCAGTGCACAAAATGCATTTCACATGGCTTCTGACTGCACTACAAAATATGTTTTTAAAATGCTGCAAACTCTCCCTTTTATCTTAAATGTCTGTGAATATATGTATGTATTTAGAGACCAGGAGAGAAGTTAATGGTAGTGTCTCTCTAGCTCAGGACTTGGAGTTCAGCTCTAAACTGGTTTCCGAATGTTCCTAAAGGTTTTACGTGGCGAGAGTGTGCTGGATCCAAGTCACATCAGGTTTGTCTTAAGCTGTTATATGATCCACCTTTGACTATCATTTTGTTTAGCTCTTAGGGGTTTTCCCTTCTGAAAAAAAAAATCAACCCCAAAATGCTCCAATGATATAATTGATAGGAAGACTGTTACTGTAACATTGGATTTTGAAGTGATCTGGGAATTGAGGGATTCTCCAAAATGTTTTCCATATAATTATTTCCACAAAAGGTACAGTTTGAACCTTGTTACAAACTCTTTCTTTCAGTGGTTCTCAAACCCATTGCAACTTTGTACAGCAATTGGCTGGAGCAGCAGGAGCTCCCAGCCTCATGTACTCACAGGAGGAAGCAGTCAGCGCTTTGCTGTTTTAAATCTATTGCTAGCTGGAAACACCTGTTCCAAGCAAAGCGTAATAATATGCTGTTCACTTAAGGCTCCGGAAATACCTTATCCTTGTTCACAGGATGGTTTACAACCCTTGGAAGCCTTGCTGAACATTGCATAGCAAGCCAGTGAAAGACAAAGAAATGAAATTAAAATGAACTCACCGTTTGCTGGGGCAGGATCCTGATGTTGGTGGGAGTCTGTCATGTTGTCTCCCCCAGCCCTCTTAAGTGCAGACATGGGATTTGTGGTAGAAATGCCTTCAGGGTTTACATCAGGCTCCCCCCATTAAAGTTCAGTACATCATTTACATTGTTTTCTGAAGTCAGACCTCTCACTTCTTTCTTATAAATATCTCTTCCCTTACTTTTAAGCCAGAGTGACCTGCATCTAGCACAGATATCATAAAACAGGCATAGCAAAGAGGGATCTATAAACTTGGCTGCCATGTATCATGTGTTATTACTGTCAACACTATCAAAACTTAGCACTAACATTTGACAGTATTAACACTGATTAGTATGTGCTATACAAACAGGAAAGCTAGGATTAGTAAGGCTGCATTATTTGTCAGGGATCATCACTATTTAGTATTTGTACCTAACATGACAGTCTAATAAACTGAAAATGTGAAACTTAACCTGATAAAAATTGTGTTATTTCTCCTACCACCTTCCCACAGTATTTTCTCTCCTTTACAGCCAGGCATCCCATAAACAGAACACAAAACCTTTCCCTGAAAATGGAATCCTGGGCTGATTTGCCATGTTACTGAATCCTGAGATAACTTCCATTTAACGTATGGATAATGATGATAAGCGCAACTAGGTGACCTGTCAGTTCATTTTATGTGTTATTTTTATTAAACAATATTTCCTTAAAGCTTCCTTACATATTCCTGTTCTAAACTTATACCTCATTCACTTCTGTTGTGACCAGAGATCTCACATACATTGCAAAGCTTAATTTTGGACTGATTGGACTACATCAAATGTCACTTCTGTTTTCAGTGGTAGTGAAATGATCCCAGTTTCCTCTCTTTCCCTACAAACTTCTTCATTCTGTATGTTGCTTTGTTGCACAACAGTCTGCTGTCACTAACAAAGGCACTTCTACCTGATAAAACTTCAGATGAGTGCATTCCTAATAAAGTCTTACCAGCTGTCACTGCAAAATGATACATTATTTTAACAAAATTGATCTTGAGCATGAATGTGTATACCTGCTAACATCCTGAGCACATGTTTTTAAAGATATATACCTATATTCCAATGGAATCGCATTAAATTTCCTAACTCAAGTGCCTCAATGTTAAAATATGCCTGTTTGTTAGTTGTACCTGCTACTAGCTCTTGTTCACACGTTCAGGTCTTCAGTTCTTTGTTTCAAGCTGAGGTTCAGAGAGGAAAGAACAATAAAAGATTTTTTTCCTGTGACAAGTCCAGTTGCTGCTGTTTTTAGAAGCATCACCTAGCGTCATCTTAACTCATAGCAAAACAGCTGGCAGTGCAGCCCAGGCCTCCTACAACTCAGTCGACGCAGTGTCCCTCTGCTCGTGTTTTTTTGCAGGGCTGTTTCCACTGCTAGATGTAATTAATCCTGAGTGCCCTCCGCTTCTGGCCTCCTCCTGCAGCGAAAAGGGCGGCCGCGAGGACGCGATACAGCGAGGAAACGGAGCGGCCCTTTTCTCTGGTGGGTGGTTGGGAGAGGAGGTGCCAGCAAGCCTTGGCTGTGGGTCAGGCTATACAGTCAAAAAAAGGTCTTTCGTACTTCGGCAGCCCTCCAGCCCTTTGGACACAGCGTGATTTGGGGGGAGGCACGTGCGGGGGATGCTGTGGGTGAGAGAGGAGCTGCCTTCTGCGGCCCCTGCAGCATCCCTGGGGGAAGGAGGCGTGATGAAGGGATCCTGAGCCCTTCTGGCTCTTCAGTCGTCCTCTACCCCCAGCTTTGGTTGAGGGAGCCCATCTCTCAGTATTGCCATATGATAAAAAAATCTGTTTCCTATATATCCCACCCACTGGAATGTCTCTGGTTACATGGCGCGTGTTTATTTGCCTTCTGGCCCCTGGCAGTAGCTTCCCAAGATTTCTGCCAGCTGCTTACATCACTAGCGATGCTGAAACCGATTCAGACAACGTACTTGTTAGTAAATAAGGAAAGTCACACTAATGTTATTAACTTTTCTTGTTGGCTGATTTATTACACAAGTGGCCCTGGTTTTCTTTGTTGTGTAACGCGAGCTTTTGCAGGCAGAATAAAATGAACTTCCCTGGGACTATCTTTAGAGGTGATCACGGAGATTTGGATTAGAATAGATTAAGTAAGGACTTCTGCAGAGATGATACATATACTAAGCTATACCTTTACTTAAAAGACATGTGGCCTCACTGGTACAAGAGGCATTTACGAAATAAGAGAAGTCGAACACATCCCACAAAATATGGGGGGGAGAAGACGGGGGGTTGTCACCTGCGTGCCCACGGACTGGCCCGTGTTTTTAGCTAGCAGAGTGCAATTCCCGCTGTGAAACGAATCTGTGAGCGCTCATAACGCTGTGAAGCGAAGGTGGCAATTTTGTGCCTTCAGTATCGAGGCCCTGGAAGGGGCAGTGCCGTTTAAGCTTGCTTTTGGATACAGGATGGTGCTTCAGGCTACTGCGCAGAGGAGGCAAAGAGGTTTTCGCACGCCGCTGCTCCATCCCTGCTCAAATACTCTCTTGTCCTTGTCTGATTGCTTCTCCCGGCAAAATCAGCATCTCCCCCTTGCTCCCCTCCCAGGCATGCAGGGTTTTGTCCAAGCAACAGTCGGACAAAATTAATCTAAATTTCCAGCTCTTTTTTTGTCGCTTTCCCAATATAAATTTGTATGTGACTAAGCTGTTGCAGCCCTTTCTCTAAAAGGTCAGCCTAAATTATTTTGTGCAGATAACATTAAAGCTTATGTGCTTGATGGATTTCTGTAGCACATAAACACCACTTTTCACGGGACTGATGACCTGAATAATTACCTCATCTCAGTCGCCGTTGATCTAATCAGCTAAACCAATTATAATATAAGCTCAAGCCATTTATGAAAGTTTCTCAGATTGCTTTATGCAGACCGGAAGGTTTTGTGCATTATACACAAACTTGTATATAGCAGACAGTGATGCTCAGCGCTAAATGTTGCTCTTTTTTAGTACAGTGTATATTTAGAATCCCTGTTAACCGAAGTTTCACAGAGTTGCAGAGTTTTTAGTGGAGATCAGAATTTCCCTCAAATAATTTTGGGAGATTTATTTTGAAATACTTGACATGTTGGTGTTTTTTGTTTTTTTTTGCTTTATATGTGAATTATACTATAGTGAGTGATAGTTATATATAGTTCTAATAGTGAGTTACATATAACACAAAATAATAAATGTATGAATTATTGTTTTAGTAAATCAACAAGTTTGAACACAGCTTTGTATTCCTTTATGTTTTATTGGTCTTCCATTTCTATTACTCATGATATTGTTTTTGTAATATGCTTTTAACTTAGACATAATTTTCATAGCTGTCCCTGCATGTGATTATGGATTGCAATGAATTGTTATCTCATTTAATTCAATTGCATGCAGTTTTAATCATTGCTGTTAAACCTATCTTGCAGAATTGTCATTAATACTTAGACATGCGTGCAAAGCAAACTGGACAGTTGTTTATCACGATGCTTATGAAAAGCAATGGGTAATGTCAATTTAGTCTTTTGCCAGCCCCATTTTTGTCTGGGATAATAGGCGAAAAGCTATAATGAGCTGTTTTCATTCTCAGCATCTTGGTGGAAAACAAGTTGCCTGAAGAGATCTTTTTAAAAGCTAAAATAATTGCATGCTGTATGTGATTTGCTCTGCTGTTCAGCTTGAGTTAGTTATTGATCCTCTAGTATTTCTTGTGATCTCTATTATCTGTAACGATCTGGTGTACAAATAGCCTTACATCTGTAATTTTGTCATAACATCTGATTTATAAAATTGTCTCCTGAGATTTCCGTGACCTCACTTAATCAAACACATTGTTATGTCATTAGCCAACAGAGCTGAGCAAAAAGTTTATTTTTATAGTGGCAGCATTATTCCAGGTTTACATGAAATCAAAGGCACATGAAGAAATATCAGTTTAGAATGAATAAAGAGTTTCCCAAGACTATTTTACTCTATTTCAAACACGCAAATTTCAAGTTTATGCTTTTGTAGGGAATTTTAATACAATACTTTTACTCTGATTATAGAAGAGCACTGTGAAACTCTGACAATTTGTAAACACTGCTTGAGGAAGATGTTACTACATCTCATTAACTTCAGGTAGTTCCATGCCTGAAATGTCCATTTAAGTACACTGGGATGAAATTAAGAAAATTAGTTATACTTTATTTAGATACTTTATTTAGAATATACAGAAAATAAGTAATTTATCCCAGACTGACTGTTTTGCCGTATACTCTAAATAAAGTATTGTTAAACTTGCTCTTCCATTTCAAAACAAAGGGAGATCTTTCAAAACTGTCCTGGTTACATAAAAATAAGATATGATGTCATATACTGTAGAAAAACTGTGGGGAAGCTCTGTGAAATGCCAATTATTCCACAGAGGAAAGACAGATTTCTCAACACCTGTCAGTCTTATGGCTTCTACTTGGAAAAAAAACTGTTACTGAGCTGAATTTCAACCCCCTCCCCCTCTTATGCGGAAAAATCTGTAGTAAATGTTAATGTAGTTGATGTGATGGATGACCCATGTTTTCTTGTTTGTCAGGCAGAGTCTGTATGTGATACTCGAAAAATGAAATAGGATCTGTTGCAAAACCCAGAGAAACCAGCAGCCCCGGTCTCCTGTAATGAAGAAATCCCTTTTCCTACAGTCCAAAGACATCAGTGCCGTTTGATGTTTAAGGTCTCTTCCACGCAGAGGATCAAAGCAGATTTTTTTTGCTTGTTCTGTTTCACTGGGCTGGCAGAACCAGACAGGGAGCAGCCCTGGCCACGGATGGGGAGAGAGCAGGTCTTAGCTAACACAACAGCCCTTGGAAAGCAGGGATACTGTGCTTGCATGCTGTGATGTACGTACAGTTATTCCTTCTAACAATTGATTATTATTAGATATTAATGGGAACAGTTTGAGTTGTTACTATGATTTAAAGTAAGTTGTGGTTTAGGACATATGAAAAGGAAGAGAGGGAAAGGGATGTGGTTGAAGGAGAAGGGTTGAAGTCTTAGGGAAAGTACATGCATTTAAGAATTATCAGTCTTCCTTCTAAAGCTTTCACATATAGTAAATATGTCTGAGAACTGATCTTACTGACAAAATTCAGTAAGATTCAATTAAAAAAATATTTTTTTTTTTTCCAAATACACTGAGCACTTCACCATAGCACTATGACCCTTCATATGAGGAACAGAATAACTGATGCCTTGGTGGAACACTAATGAGATGAAATGTCCTCTCTTTTCTGAGGATAACCAGATTAATCAGGTTCAGAATATTCTTGCTAAAATTCATTTACACTGCTTTACTTTTATCTTTTAAAAAACAATAACGCGCACAGCTGTATTTTCCTGCAGACTGCTGTGATACTTCAAAAAGCAGTTTGCTGAAGGCAGTTTTACATCAGTTATATTTATTAATTGAGATTATTGAAAGAGTTTGTAATATATTGTGGCTATGGGTAATAATATTTATTAGTACATGGAGTTAAAGATTCCAGACTAATAACTCATGTTGCGATTGATTGATTGTGCATCCTGGCTAATCTGCTTGTACTAACTTTCAGCAAGCAGAATACAGACAGGGCCAGAAATGGATGCAAAAAAAAAAAAAAAAGGCAACCTGAAACCACAATTTATCATGGTATCATTGGGAAATAACTGTCGAATCCAGGGGTGTATTGCAATTTTCATTCTAAAGCTGTAGCCTCCTGCACCTCATTTCAATATCTGATGCATTTGGAGGAGTTACGCAGAGGAAAGCTGTCCCTCGGCGAGTGGCCTGTCTCACCCACCTCCCTAAGAAACACACATAACTGGTGAAGGTAACCAGAGAGCGCTTGCATGGGTTTTACAGCCCTGGACGGTGTTGGGAACCATGTGGCGGTGAAACGGTTTGGTTTTATGTCCTTGTGCGATTGCTCATTTTGCTTTTCAACCAGGGAGTGCTGGGCACGCTCCATCAAACGCCAGGTTCTCACACATCTTATCTGACCCACTTCAGATTCATACAACTGTCCTTCAAAAATGATTTTCCATGCTTCTGCATCATGTAATCCCTCAGAAAACTCCTGCTCTCCGTTGCGTTTCCTTATCCTTAAGCAAGCAGTTTTTAATAGCATCTTTGGAAAACAAACTTCAGAAAATATTGATACCTAAGTAATCCTTCTGCTTTCTAAACTCCAAACGGTGAAGGAGGTTGGCTGATTTTGAAGTCATTTGTGTCTCATATCTGCAGAAATCAGAATGCCAGTGTGTGTTGGATGCGTTAGATCCCATCTGATGGAGGTTGCCACTAAAAATAGGACAGAAGTCCCTAAATACTGTAATGCAAAAGCCTATCGCAAAAAAGAGCTAATGTTTGTTTTTTGTTTTACTGTTTTACTGTTTTTCTTTTAAAGAGAGCAAAAAATGAACTTTTTTTAAAGCATCTGGTAAATATTTTTAGAATACAAAAATGTCCTGTGAAAATATCTTTCAGATACTGAGTGAAACAGTTCTTCCATTAGAGATAACTACTTTAAGTTATTCTTAAGGCTTTTTGAAAATACCACTCTCTTGAAAAATGCTAGTTTTTTCAGTGAACAATAGGATCCCCCTTCTTATTGTCAAGAATTTTAGGTCTCCAAACTATTGTATACTTAGTTTTCTGCTGTCATTAGTAACTGACATTTTACTGACTGATGGGGTGATGTGTTAAATCTGCAGCATTTTTGGACTTGTAAAGACCTATATCCTGAACATCAGGTGAAAAATGGAATTATTAAAGAACTAAAATAATGCTCAAGTCCTTACCAAGTGGACACTGACACAATTTTTTTTAAAGCTAAGAATGATTACATTGTAGTAAAACTTGGATTAACCTGAACAATCCCACCAGGAGAGTATGTACGTTTTAGTCAGTATTGTTTCAGGTCATACAGACACACACACACACACATATATATATATATATATATATGACTTTAAGCAGAATACTCTGTAGAACTTCAATAGAATGGTTTGAAGTATTACAGGTTCTTCACAAGGAAATGGAGATGCTCTTCATAAATCAGTGGTGGGTGCTGCTTCATACTGAGGACAAGAGTGAATTGAGAATAAAACAAATCAGAGTAATAATTTTATCAAAAGTTGTAATTGAGAAATACCCTACATAGGCTGTGAGCATCTCAAAGAGTTGGCGTTGCCTCTGTATCTCAGTGAAGCTGTTTGCCACCTCAGCCAAAAGAACTATCTGGAATTACGATGACACAGGACACTGAAATATTAACTAAGTAGTTATAATGACAATAAATCAGAAGCCACATTTGTCATTTGGCGAACGTCTCTGTCTCAGTAGTGTCCATGGGGAAAAGAAATAAAGAGAATGTTTAGGCAAGAGCCGCATAGAAAGATGATGGAGAAGTCAGGGCGGGCCATTCAGTTTTCATAACCAGGTTCTCCTTCTTGCTAGTCTTTTGTGGTTATGAACTTGCAGCATGTCCGTGTGAGTGCGTTTTAGGCAGGCAGGGTTAGCAGAGAGGCTGAGATTTGTGTCTCTGCCCTTATCTTTTCCACGGTCAGGTGCTGATGCTGCGCTCAAGAAAAGCGAGTCATGCGTTGTCGGTGAAGAGGGAGCGCAGGGAGCACTGATTTATCTGCACTTGCCCTCCTCTACACCCATCAGCTTCCTGCACAGGAACACTGGGCTGCCCAAGTAATCCTGAAGACCGGAGATAATGGTTTTAATCCTAGTGATCAAGTGAGCAGCCAGGATTAAGTACTGTAGTTCCATTTAATTAATGGCAAGTGTATTTTGCTGTATTTTAGGGAAGCTGTCAGTTTGCCGCTGTGGAGTGAAACACTGTCTGGGTACCAAGCGGAGTTATAACGTTTACCTCCTGGCTTGGCTTCCTCCTGGAAGTTTTACAGCTTCCAGCTGTCATAAAGCACATTAAACAGGAACTCCAAAAGCAATTTCATTTTATTTATGATTATAAAAAAGGTCTAGTTCTAATGGGAAACCTGAAGTATTTAAAGATAGCAACAGGCAGCATGAACACAACTCCTGCCTACCACTTCCCCTTCAGAGAACAAGTAGTTGTCTTCCAGAGAATTAATATTCAGAGCAGTTCCAGTTCCTCTTACCTGCCAGGTTCATTTTATTATATAATAAAATCTGATTTATTCTCATTTGGATATAGAGTATATAGCCATATAAGCATAAGCCATTTATAAACAGTTACTTTCCAAGTAGCGTAATATAATACCTACTCTCCTAGGTATTTCTGAGGAATACCAAATATTACTTGCCAAAGGGCAGAGATAAAAAGCGGTGTTTTGGATCTGAACATTGTGCCTGGAGCTAATCCCTAGTTATGCTGATATCTTTTCAGTTCTTCAGTCTGAAAAAAGGATAAATAAAAAAGCAGACTAGTGTGCTCCTCAGTGAACTTTTCTGAGTCTGGTAAACCTAACTCTCTCTTTATATTTTACTTACAGAATGGTCTTATTGTTGCCTGTTACCAAGGTTACGTGGATATTGTAATAGCCTTAGCACAATGCCCTCACCTTGATGTGAACTGGCAGGACAACGAAGGGAACACTGCTCTCATTACAGCTGCACAGGCAGGTAAGGCTCTTTGTTTCACCTCTTACATACAGGGTCTTAGGAAGAATGTGTGTTGTGGCTATTATTTTAGGATTTTTTCAGAGCCCTAAAAGAAATTGGTCTGCGTAAAATAATCCTGGCCAAGCCTGCTCCCAAGTAAGTTTGTCATGATTTTCTTTGAACTAATTAATCTACAGTAATATTTATCCAATGGATTAAGACAGAAAAAGCTATACATTTCTAGTAGATGCCATTAACTATTTTAACTTAAAGAAAATCTTGCCCCAAGTGCGCAGTACTATACTGCTTTGTTCCTTTAAGCTTATTTTCCTGTGTTTGCTCTGGCAAGCAACCAGTGAACATCGTGCTCATGTAATGTGCTGTATTAATGCTGGTAGCATCTCTTTTGTCATGCTTGTTGCACCTACCTCAGTGGGTCTGTAGTAATTGCTGACTGTAGGAAAATGTATCATCGTCAAGAAATATCTTAGCTTCTAAGACATCCTTCAACCACTCCATACTTAAAAGCCACATTGATAACAAAGTCATGAGTACAGTAGCTTTCCAAAGAAAGTAGAGAAGGCTCCAAAACTCTAACCTACTTTTATTTATCTTCCCTAATATAAATTTGGACTATAAAAGGTTTAACTCTGACTCCTTCCTGACCTTTATAACTCATGATAATGAGCTCAGAGTTAATCCAGAGGGCTGACATTGACTTGACACTCTCTGCCAGTACTTGCTATTGATCCCCAAAGCAACTGGAAACGCCTGTAGTCAGCAGAAGCTTATACGAACTCCTAACAACTTGGATGTTTTCCCCCATCCATGATAATCCTGAGCTACAGTGTTGACACCAGTTATTCAATTCATTAGCACAAGATACTGCTGTAGTGTTAATAGAGATTACTGTGAGGTTAACATTGCAACCAGAGGAGCTACAGTGCAATAGATGCTGCTTAATTATTGCTGAACGTTAAGTAATAACACTGAGCAGTGTATTACAAAGAACTGAAAGCAAAGCTTATGTGAGCTTTCTTTTAGTGAAGGATTTATTTGTTGTTTTTTTTTTTAACTTTAGGCCATGAAAATAATAATATTTTTGCAAAATCAATTATTCTGAGACATCGCTGTTATTTATACCAAAAGTACTGATTTTCCCGTGGAAAGTCTAATAGCAAATCCGCAGTATTTCAGTTAATTGTAAAGTGATATCAGAAGGTGCTGCCATTTTTGTTATGACCCGGTGACCAGGTAGGCCATCACATATGGCCAGAACCTGAAGAGGAGCTGGATGGGAAAGAGGCTGCGGTCCTGAGGGATCCTTCCTTGTATTTCAGAGGCTGCGTCTGTAACACGAGGTACAGATACTAAGGGAGATGACAGGGAGGCCTCTTTACTTTTGCTAGAGGAGTTTAAAATCCACACTTGCCTATGCCGTTTCATGACTGCCCAGACATAATGCTCAAATTGAGCATCAGCTTGAATTAAATAGAACTATCTTAAAGACCAGCTAGAGTCTCAGAAGATAAGTGAATTCAGTTCCTCATATTGCTTTTGATAATTTAAGATTCTCATCCTTCAAAGAAAGTATCTAAAGCTGAGTTTGTTTGCATGGGCTGACCTGAGAAAGATAGGCTGTAGGGATCAGTGAAAAGTAGTACTAACAAGCTTATTAGTATAGAAAAATAATCACAAAGAAGTGCTCTGCTTAGTGTGTTTCAGGTTTGAAATTGGTCTGTTCACTTGCTCTCTCAGTATTTCTTACAGATGTGGGATCCCTTCTCAAAGAGAGCTTGCTTTCCAAAACTGTAAATTTGTTGCAGCCTGCAGCAGGTAGTGCCCAGAAATGGGTGGCAATGCTTTAGAAGCAGAAGCAAAATCATTAATCTGCAGTACAAGGACAATGCAGAAAAAAATGGGAGTTGGATTCAAACAAGAGACTGAAATAACAAGTGGAAAGAAAGGAAGGAAGGAAGGAACAAGAGTGGTTTCAAAAAAAAAAGGAGGAAAATTGCATTAATTTTTTTTTCTCAGTTCTGCTGCTGCTGAGGACGTAGCTACATCAGTGGCACTGTACGGTAACTGGCATACACTGGTGTTAAGAGGGAGTCGTATTTGCTCACAAAATATAGGTGGTTTATGTTACAGAGACCAGCTTGGGACAAGGCTGTAGAGCTGGGAACACAAAATCAGAAGTTACCCCAGTTTCTGTTTATTATGGGAGACACAAGAACACAAACACCTAAAGCATCCAGAGGATAAAAGGTTCTGGGTGTCTTCAGTTCCATCCATCCATCAGAAAGCATTCACCTCCCATAGACCAAACACAGACTTTTTTCAGGTACAATTCAAAACTGTGATGTTATATGACAGAGCATCTTCCTTAATATGCAGCTTATCCTTCTGCCTGTATTACATAGATTATTAGCTAATATTGTCATCATTATAGGCGTTTCCTCTGTGGCAGCAATTAAGTGAATTAAGCTATTACAGACATCTGTGCTGATCTTTAAATATGGCTCACAAGGCGAAGAAGTGTACCCTTAGCATGCCAGTTCTGGTAGCAGATAGATCTGGCTTACAAACAGCAAGAGCCTGATACGAATTCAGTATCTCCAAACTGGCTGAGGCCAGGCTAATTTATTTTAGAGCTGCATACAGCTTTCATAGCAAACTTTAAATCATGGAAGACTCACCTGGTTTACAATTTAGATACATGCTTCTAGTTCACTCAGATGAAGGAGAACTGCAGCAAACTTTATGGCCTTAAATCAAAAGCGTATGACAGGGTTTGAACAAAAACTTGGCAGCTCTGAGTTTTGCTTTGAATTTGATATCTGTTTGAACTAGAAATTTGAAGCAAACCTCAGAGGAGAGAAGCTCCTGCAGATTAAAACTGAAGTGGTTTTCAGGAATCCATGAGACACAAAACTTCTGACAATCACAAACCTCCTCGTTTTCTTTGTTACTTTTTTGCTGGTATTTTTTGTGTCTCATTTGAGGCCGTCTGCAGTCCCCTGGAGAGTTTTGGCTGAGCAAGGTCTTTCAGGATTGACTCTTAGGATCATCCCAGATTTGCAAAATATCTCTTACTGCAGCTATACTTTTGGCAAAGGGAAGAACATCTTTAGTAATGTAATAACTGCTGAAAAATCTTCCATCTTACTATTTCTCCTTGTTTCAGTTCCTGTCTCTGGTTTCTGTGGTCAAAAAGCAGTATTTCAGCTGTTCCAAAACCTTCATGAAGACGCACACTGTACATCAGTGAAACAGAGCATGTCCTGCAAAACAAGTTGGGCACAAAGATTCTCCCAGTAGTAACTGATACCCTGCTACGATTTGATATTATGCCATGGAGTCAGCGAAGCTGAAGCCTCTATATTGAGTAAGCAGGACCAGGTCACTTGAGCGTGCCCTGAACCCAGTTCCCTTTTGCTTTGTTCAGCTTGTTGCAGTTTGCCGTATCTTTGTATTTCATTTGCATCAGACTGTGCAAGGTACAAGGAGCTCCTTACTTGGTTTTCTCTGACTCTGGCATTGTTAAGCTGATCTGCGCTATCTCTATATCTGCTCAGGTTTCAGAAGAGTTTCCAGTTATGCAGCAAGGTAGCAGAGTCCAGCAAATTCTCAGAGATAAAGAGTAACACCTAGAAAACATCTTAAATAACTGGTAGAAGTTCTATTAACTTGCTTGCCAAAGTGAATGCAGGACTGTGTTGGTACAAAGCGACTGCTGATGAAATCTGCACCAGATGTGACACTATAGACTTTTAAAATTGTCCCGTATGAATTATAATCTGCTTCAGTAACATTTCTAGGTGAATTTGAATGACATGCATCACAGAATATTCAGCTGGACTGCAGAGTGAGATGAGAGAATATTTTTACAGCTCCTAGTAATTAAATTGTGATTGTTGCAGCTGCCTGACAGACTGCATTATTTTATAAAGCGTCAAGGCATCATAAAATGAATGACAAGTGAAGGGAAAACTGTTTTGAATGAGTCATAATGGCACTAGATATTTGTCTTGTTCTGATAGTCCAATTATAAAGACATGATGTTTTAATTGGTCTTCCAACCATTTAGCCAGAGTTGTCTCTAACTACTCAGTATGCCCTTGGTGACACCAGTTATCCTGGCATACAAGGCGCACAAATGGCAACAACAGTTGCCTTTAGAAACAGAACTTAAGTCATTAATTTTACTACCAAAACTGAACATCAGCCCCATTTTCCTATCGCTGGAGAGTAGACAAGTGGCTTTACACTATCAGATGTAAAAATAAAAATGTGGGCTTCTACACAAAACACTCCTTTGTCTCGTATCAGGCCTGGCATGGTTCATGCGTATTATTGGCTGGAGTGTAATCACTTTTAGTGTAATCACTTTTTAATGAAGCACCATGATTGTAAGGCTCAAATTTACCAGGGGAGGGAAAAAGCTGAACCTTTGCAGTCAGTTTCCCCCAGTGACGAGCCTTCCTTCCATAAGCTGTAGGAATTCCCTTTGCAGTGCTGCTTACTGAGTCAAGAAACTGTGGCCCTTTGCAGCCTCAGAGTGACCATCTCTGGTCTTCAGTTATTGCCTTATCTTAAAGTGGCTTTTCAGAGAGGACAGCAACTTGAGAGAAGGTGGGAACCCAGGTTTCCAGTTTCCTATCCCAAGACTCTGGTCACAAGTCAGTGCCACTTAACCCTAAGGGTGATGACTGCAATGAGCAGGAGAAGATACAAGGAAAAGAGATCTTATTAATTATTGGCATTTTTCCAGTTATCAAGCCTGCAGGAGTAATTTTTGGTTTAACCTTGAGTCAGCGCTTTAATTCTGTGACATATTTTCTCTGCTTTTTCATTTCTTCAAAGGGCACATAACCATTACAAACTATTTGTTGAACTATTTTCCTGGGCTTGATATTGAGAAGAGGAATGCGTTTGGATTCACAGCACTGATGAAATCTGCGATGCAGGGCCGAACTGAATGCGTGAAAGCCTTGATGTTGGCAGGTAGGCAAAATGCTTTGCTGCTTCTTCGTCATCACCTAACTGTAAATACTAGACAGCCACGCGCAAACACCAAGAAGAAAATTGGCTCTTGTTTACTCTGAGAGGTGTGGTGCAGCCTCTCCTGGAAATGGGTGCAGCTTTTAAATAAGTCATAGACAAGGCAGTGAAGCCACGTGCTGCAGGTGCAGGAGCGCTTAGTTTGCCTGATGCTGGCAGATGCTAGTTCAGAATTTTCCAGTGCCCATTATAAAGTATCACTTAAAATGAAACTTCAATCCCAAGACCTTATGATTTGTCAAATTGACCTTACAGTGTCATGGCTTTCTATTATTATCCCTGGAGATCTGATGGAAGCTTGTTCTTTCTGTTTTGGTCACTAGAAGCTATTTCATAACCTTTCCATCTTTGTAGATAACTCAGTCCTTGTTATTCTACTTCTTGTACAAAAAGTATTGCTATCAAAGTTCACTATGTGGTTGCTGCCTCTGGTATCTGAATAGCCACCTTCTCGTTTTCATGATTCATAAGAAAACGGAATAGTGGGGAAAACAAACCTTTAGCCAGCCAGAAAATGGCTTTGTTAGCCTCCATATCGAATTTACCTACAGAAAGTTGTATCACCCTGTTTGTGCATCAGAGATAGTGAGGATACCAAGGATTATCCATTGGCTAAGAAGGTGTAGAGTTAATATACTCTGCATTTCTGAATTGCAGTTTATATACATGTTTTGGTGAGTATTTTGCAGGTCCTCACATTTTCAGCTCAAAATAGGGGCCACAGAGGAAGTGTGGTAAATTGCCTGCATCCATTTTAATATCTGATTATTTTTTAGCACTGTACAGTCTGGTGATATGTAGAGGGAGGGGGAGCTGTTCATTCAGAATGGATTTAGAAGTAGTTTGGGGCTTAAGGGATACTGAGTGACTGCAGACAATACAGTGCTAGTTTGCTGAAGAAGGTGAAAGAAATTGCTATGAAAAGATTTGGTGAACAAATCAATTTCACAAATAAACCAGCAAAATTCTATGTTAAAACATAAGACTGTATCGAAATACAGGGGGAAAACACCCATAATCAGCTGTGGGTCTGCTTGCATAGCTACAAAGCAGGTATGTGTCTTTAGAAAAGAGTTACAGCCGGGAGGTTTTTAAACCCAGTATCTGTTTAGTGGCTTGGATAAGACCTCTATTGACAGGCACCTACTTACAGCAGTGCAGGAGGTTAGTAAAGGAAAATAACTCACCTTTCTAGCCGCCTAAGCATGGATTTAACACAGTCAGATGGGGAAGAGGTAACGGCAACGTGTGACAGATGGTTGGAGCTGGATTGTCAAAGTGACTGCTCTTTCTGAAATTTGAGTTCCTGGAGGGTGGCCAAGGTCAATCACTACAAGATTAAGGCGCTCTGAGACACTTGGCCATAATGTTGCTCTTTCAAAGTGAGTCTTTGGAACATGTGAATTTGCTATTCCTGAGCGCACAGCGAGTAAGGGGGCAACCCGGTCGCTCATCGGCAGTTTGTCACAGGCTGCTGCGCTGCCAGGACCGCGCTGCTGCCAGCATTCAGCAAGCAAGCCAGCCCGAGCGGGAGCACAGAAATGCCGGTTGTAATTCACGTGTCAAGCCCTGCTGTAATCTCCAGTGTAAACTCAGCGCTGCTTTAGTAAAGGCGTCGGAGTGGCTGTGGATCTGGAGACTGGGCTTTAAATACTGCGTATAAAACAGGTTGGTAACAGCTGCCTGAGCTCTTTCACTCCCTGTCTTTAAACTCTGGATGTCAGTTTTGCATCTTGAGGGACATTAAACCTTCTTAATCAAATAGGATATTGATAACCCAAAGGAGCATGTGCATTCGAACTAGTTGTACTGAAAATGATCTTCAGGGCAACTTTTGCAGGCAAATCAAGGCATGTGGCAAATTCAGTTTTCTTAAAAGAAAACCTGTAGGCTACACTTACACTGAAATGACAGTTGGTTCAATAAGACTGCTATTGCATTTAAAAAGGGACATGACTATTCATGTCTCTTCCAGATGAGGCATTCTGCTGAATGACAAGTTTGTTCAGAAATGTCTCCTGATTTGTACAGAAAATCAATACCACTATAGTACATCACGCCTTAGAAGAGACTTTGTGATACAAGGCACAAAGTCAGCATCGATTTCTGTTGAAAGATCAGGATTTCAATACTCTGTAGTATTGTTTTCTGAGATAAAGTTTCCGAAACACCTGGGGATTCATCTGTCCGGGAGCAGCAGGAGTGGGCTTCTCCTCAAAAGGAGGTGAGCCAAGGGTGACAGCAAGGCACACAGAGGCACTGGCCTCACCAACAAAGTCGCTCCTCGAAGAAACGGAGTAGGGCTGGTGACAATAACCAGGATCAGCCGGTACTGCAGTGATTGCCAGGCAAGTCTGTGGTGACAAGGCAAGTCCATAGCGGCAAGGTAGGTCTGAGGTCAAAACAAGAAATTAAGTCTGTGGGTAAGGGTCCAAATCAGCAAGGCGCGTGGCCAGGCGCAGGCATAGCTGCAACATAGCTCGGGCAAGGACCAGAGCTGAGTGTCTGAGCTTCAGTGCAGCCCCCAAGCAAAGTGGGGGAGTCCCCAGTGAGCGCTTTCTCACACAGCTCTTTTTGCACAACTCTGATCCAGGGTCTCACAGCTGCACCCTATCAGAGCTGGCATGTCTTTTTCTTGAAGAAAACAGTAAGCAGCTGTCTATACCTCTCCCTTGTTTACAAGCAGAGCATGCTGTTCATTAAAATTTATATTTGGGGACAATTCCATTAGCTGCTGTTCTTCCTGTGGTAAACCCTTGCCTGTTACATGTACAACAAAGAAACAACTTCCACGTAATCTGCCACGTTCCCAGTCAGCTCTAGTGGGAAGGCATGCAGACCCAGGCAAGTGTTAAGAAGGGGACAGGACAAGAGGCTAGCCTGAGATGGGAGAGATTGAGGGGTGGGAAGTTTGGGTAGGATGGTTCAAAACCAGGCTGGTGGAGCAGGAGGACATGTCTTTGTATGTCTTTGTTCCTCCCCTCACTGGTGTGTCTGTAGCTTCTGCAATCATGAACTTCATCAAGCCCTGCTGCCTTTGAGATCTCGTAATCCTTTCTTCAGTCCACAGCTAACGAACTCTGATTTGCTTTGCTCTTCCTCCTCTTGGCCTCCTCTCTGCCTTCCAGTCTGGGCCCTGTGCTTGACTCCCTGCAGTGCCCCTGTGCTTTCTCTCTGAGTGGTCCTTTCTGCAATATCACTTAAATTACGCTTAAACTGAGATCAGCTCTTTTGCTTAGGGTGTCTCCATCCACATTCACTCTTGGTCTCTGTCTTTAACATCCTCTTTTTAGGGATTTTCTCAGAGACTTAGGAATCAACTAGTACTTAATAGAGTTAAAACTGAGCTTTTGATCACTTTCCCCATGCTCTCCTTTTTCCTCTGTTTTTCTGTAATGGCAAAACATCCTTTGTGGGGAAGGTCATACTGGACCCATTGCAAACTGGTTCGCGGTTACCATTCCTTATATCTAGTCCCCCTTATGCTAGTTTGAAATGCTGTCACCGAGATAATCCACCCTGAAAAAAATAATTTGTTATGATGTTTCTCCAGCCTTTTCCTCAGGTCTCGGTCTCTGGACATCTCCCTCTTCCAAAGCAATGGGAGAGAATGTCTTTTCTTTTGTGACAAGACCTGTGTAGGTCAGTTTTTTGTTGGCTGATGGAAAATGGTGCTTCAGCTGACAGAGAAGCCCTTCAAGAAGTCAAATGTTGTAGCCTGTTCATATCCCAGCTTGCAACTCTTTCAAGAAACCCAGAAATTATCTACAGGGCAAGTGATAACGTGTAAACCACAACTGAATGTTAAAGAGCTCAGTTATGTTGAAAGCAGCTGGGCAAAGTGCCTGTGCCTGTCCCAGGGAATGTGCTGCAGAGCTGCTGAACAAAGTCTACATTCTGGAGAGTGCAAAGCTCCCTCTGAGACCAGCTGAAGTTTAAAGGCAGAATACAAAACAAAGGATTTGCAGCTTAAGAACGTGACTGCCTGAAACCAGAGAGTATTCACTCATTCTCCTATGGATTTCATTCACTCACCCACATACCCAAATACTCTAAAACATGAAGATGTGTGCCCAGGTGGTATGTCCAGGATCACTTGGGTGTGATGCAGAGGATATGATGCTGGCTGTCAAGTCCTCGACACGTCTCCGAGTGTCTTTTTGATTGGCGACACCAAGCTAGTTTTTGGACAGATCTTTTGTACCCTTTAGCATTCACCAGCTGTAATGTGTTGGGTGTTTGCAACAGTGTCTTGCTGACTTCAGCTTCCAAAAACACTTGCTGCTCGTTGTTCTGCAGCGATTCTTCCAAAGGTGTACTCTGTATTGAGCTTCCTCTGTCCTTTACAGAGCTCTTCTATGTGAGCAGAACTAGGCACGTGCCATCCTCATTGACAAATGCCCATGCTCCCACCCTAATACCAGAACTGAGAGGAATTCCCAGCAATTTTCTGGTTGCCAGGGAATGTGACAGCATTGGATATAGTACTACAGAAGTTGTAAAGGATACAGTAGAGCAGACTAGGATGCTTGCTCCTCCTGTTACTCTTGTACCCTCTCTTCAGGCAGCCAGGTGCCCTGAAGGGGAACTGTGTAACCCCACTCGAAAGCAAAAGAGTGAAGAACAAGGGCAGAAGCCCATGTGAGGGAGTTTATAGGAACAGGGAGAGATCAAAAGGAAGGCAGAGCTGGAAAAGGATGCAGAAATGTATGAGAGGAAAGAATGGTGAAGGGGACAGATGTCAGAATTGGATGGGTAAAAATCATAAATTGGGCATGGGGACACACAGGCTGAAGGATAATAACCACTAGAAATCATTTCCTTCCAGGACCTAACACTGTACTTCAAATTACAACGCCTCTGCCGTCTAGTGTGTGTCCCAGTCGCCTCTCATGGCTGGTCCACTTGGCGATAATAGCATGTTTTTGCTAACAGGTATTTCATTTCCTCAGGGGTGGTTCTCTAAGGTAGATGAGAACAGCTGTTCTGGGCTCAGACTGAAGGTCCATCTCACCCATTATCTACTCTCTGACTTGTAGGGAAACTTTCCTTATATTTAATCACTCTTGTCACCATCCTCTCGACTTTCCCTAATTCTGCAGTGTCCTTTCAAAGATAAGAGATCCTTAATTGTACACCTAATGTTTTCTTTATTTTTTCCTTTTTTTCCCTACTTTTTCCTCTATTTTTTAATGCTTTTCTAGAAATTCCTTGTATTTTATTTGCTATTTTCACCCCTAGTAAGCACTGCATTGATATTTTCATGGACCTTCTGATGATTAGCTCAAGATCTCTCTTCTGAGTGGCAGCAATCAGTGCAAAGCCCATTATTCTGTATGGGAAGGATTTTTGGGTACAGAATTGTTTCTTTCCATGTTCATCACTCTTTTCTTGCGAGCTCAAGTGAATGGATTTTAAAATGGCAGGCAACATTCAACACAGTTGAAATTCATTATGTCATTCTTTGCATTGTTTTCAGAGAATTTCATACATGCAGCCTGAATTTCTTTTTATTTTTTTTTTTAAATAAATCAGGAGTTTAGAAAGTCAGGAACCTGATCTCTCCTTATTCCTTGTTCATTTCAACACAAATATTATTGTGTGGCTGTCCTGCTTCCGGCAGGGATAGAGTTAATATTTGTTCTAGTAGCTGGTATAGTGTTATGTCTTGGATTTAGGATAAGAATGTTGATAACACACTGATGTTTTCAGTTGTCACCAAGTAGTGTTTATACCATGTCAAGTATTTTTCAGCTTCTCCTGCCCAGCCAGCAAGAAGGCTGGAGGGGCACAAGGAGTTGGGAGGGGACACAGCCAGGACAGCTGACCCCAACTGGCCAAGGGGGTATTCCATACCGTGTGACGTCATGCCCAGTATATAAACTGGGGGGAGTTGGCCTGGGGGGATCGCTGCTCGGGAACTAACTGGGCATCGGTTGGTGGGTGGTGAGTAATTGCATTGTGCATCACTTGTTTTGTATATTCCAATTCTTTTATTATTATTGTCATTTTATTATTGTTCTTATTATCATTATTATTTTCTTCCTTTCTGTCCTATTAAACTGTGTTTATCTCAAGTTTTACCTTTTTCCTTCTGATTCTCTCCCCCATCCCACTGGGTGGAGGGGGAAGTGAGTTTGTGGCTGTGTGGTGCCGAGTTGCTGGCTGGGGTTAAACCACAACAGTGTCGTATGTGACATTTTCTTGCAGGGATCTGCCTGATTCAACTCTGATCATAGCAACAAAAGTGCGGGCAGTTTCATTAAGTAACACTAATTATTTTTCTTTTCTTTGAGGGGCAAATGTTCACGCAACTGACCCAAGCCGTGGACTGACTTCATGGGAATGGGCTTGTTACACAGGAAGATCGGAGTCTGCCTTCATCATGCAAAAGCTGATGGACAGGCCATGCCCGGAACAGTTTTGTGATCAATATAAACCAGAATGGCCAAAGATGAAGGAACTTCTTGCCAAGGCTGCAGAGCCAAAAAGCTGTTTGCAGAGGATTTCTGAGTGCATGAGGGCAGCTTTCCCATTCCGGTCTTTCTACGGCCCAGAAGAAGATGGGGTCCTCGACCACATGGTGAAGGTGACAACAAGCTTGGGCAGTCCTTTCATTGCTCTGTCATGCCGGACTGTGTGCCCAGGGAGCCCGCCTTCTGTGGGGAAACGCAGACTGGCTGTGCAAGAAATCCTTAGGAAGCAGAGAGCCGAGGAGATCCGATCTCAAGACAAAGATCACTTTAGCAGCTACGAGAAGCTATTTCAGAACTCCAAGGTCACACTGATCCCCAAGAAGAAGGACCGGCGAGCCAGCTTGCAGCCCATCAGCCTTGCAGTCTCTCAAGTGAACACCATAGCTACTAGGAAAGCCAGCCTCTTGCCGCTCCACCTACTTAGACGGAGCAGCGTCAGGCCAGGATTTGTCATCCCCAAAGTCCGTATCAGCAAAGCTCCTCCACCCACCTTCCAGCCAGAAAAGGCGAGAAGGAGGAGCAGTGCGAAGGATGACCCTTATTTGCAGATTCCCAAATGGAGATACAAGGAGCTGAAAGAGGAGCGGAAGAAGGTGGAGGAACAGGAGAAGAAAAAAGCAGCAGAGGCTCAAAAGCAGAAGCAGGTGTCTCCTGCCAGATGCAGGACCTGATTTAAGGGCAATTGCTTGGAAGGTTTTAGAGCCGTTAGTCTTGTTATCTGAGCAAGATAACAGACTGAATGCCTTCGTGCATGCCCACAGCTCACGGAGCTGGAATACTGAGTAATGGCCTTTAAAGTGCAGAAACAGGGCAAGGGCTATGCCACAGTGTGTCTGATGGTGGAGCAGGAAAGTATTTTCAGGTGGAGGACTTAATAAGTTTACCTGTCTGCTGTTGATGGGAAGTTTTAAGCGGTGCAGTCCTTTTGCAGTTTCCTTTTTTTCCAGTTCCAGGTGAATGACTGAGAAACAGCTTGAAAAACCAACATGGGTGTGAAAGGACCATATTTTGTGTTTGTTCGTTTTGTAAGGGACAAAATTAAGGAGTTGTGCTTTTGACACTAGACATTCCTCCTTCTCCTTGCTTAGGTAGACGTATTACAAGGTTTTATAGTAATAATGTGAAGTTTAAAACATACCACAGTGCTGGTGGGCAGTGAAAATCCAGGTCTACAATTGCTTTGAATATACTAAGCACTTTAATTCCAGTAATCAAAGTTTAAGGCAGGATAGCTATGAAACTGTACAGCTCCATACAGTCTGTATGGATACAGTTCTTAATGCTATTATCTGTTCTGTTGAATATAAAAAGGGCCGCATATGAAATATTTCTGTAGTTGAGGTATTCGCATCCTCTGCAGGTATAAATCAGGGGCAGGGACTGATTTCTTTGGAGCAACAGAGAAGCTGAGCTAATTTTTGCATGCTACCATCACCTAAGATTTGCTTCCCCCATTAAGTTTCCCTGTATCTGCTATCTGTTGTCTCCTCTTTAGTCTCAGGGAATTTTTTGTCATTGCGTTTAACTGTGAAATAAGGGAGGTGGTGAGCCACAGGTGGGCTTTTTTTTTTTAGGTTGATTTTTAAGTTCCTGTGAAAAAAACACACCAGGTTTATTGTGAGCCTTTCCAGATTATAGCCAGGACAGGAAAATTATGCAGCTTCCAGAAGTTCAAGCAATTTTCCCAGGTATTAAGTCCAGCCATATACTATGAACATCCAGTCAGAGATGCAGTATCAGGCAGCTTGGCCACTAACGTTTGGAAACGGTGGCCAGATGTTGTTGGGAGCTGTGGTAGTACGCCTCTGGGTGCCCAGAGAGGGCAGTACCTCACCCCTCTGTCTCAACACTGGGAGAAAACCTTCCCTAGTACATGAGTGCATCTCAAAGTGGCAGTTCCCACAGGTTGCTGCAGGTTCTTGTGGTCGCCCTTAAGGCTTCGTTTGGTTTGACCAGCAGTCAGTCTGAATAGCATGCCAAACCCCGGCAAATTCTGATAAGGGCAGGCTGTAAACCTGCTGCTTGCTGAAGAAAGACCACATTCATAAAAGTAGAGGTCAAACGCAAACAGCAAGTCACACAGCACGTGCTCAGGCTATGTTTTTGCTCAGGCTTTGCTCCCGTTTGAAATGAAACGTGCTGCGGTGTGTTCTCCTGAGGGTGTTGCTCTGCCAGAGCCCAGGCAGACCCCAGCTGCTGCTGTCACCAGCTTCTCCCTTCAATTAAAGAGAGGGAAGATTTCTCCATCCTTTACTCCCACAGCGCAAAGGCTGGCCACAGTCTCACTGAACTTGTAATGAAACTGTGCGTGTCATGGGAGAAATAAATTCAGTTGACTGAAAACTAGCACCCAGATTTGTATTGCTAGCCAGCGTCTGCGGGGTCAGGGTTATGGCAGACGTGTGAAACAAGGATTTTTCCACACAGCCTGTTCTTTGTACCTCTTGCTGGAGTAGCTGTGCTGGCTAGGCTCAGTTGCCAGGTAGCCCCCCAGGTCAGAGTTGGAGGAATATGCACCCTGCTAATAAACCTCCCCAGCCCTGTGGATATAAAGAGGATTTTAGTCTGTGACTGCATCAGCGCTGTGCAGTTCATAGGCACCAATTTTGTAATGGATTTGGTGTGACCAGAGTATAAGCTGAACTAATTTCTTTGGAGAGTAGGAAGACAATCTTTTCGCTGTCTGTGGCAAAGATATCAGGATGGATTTTGAATTGGTACACTGGATTGAATGGCTTAACTATTAATTTTTGTTTACTGCCAACCCAGTGTACTGAAGATTTAGCATTCAGATTCAGTACCTGAAAAGCGACCTGTGCTGCAGGTGAACACTTGAATTTGCACTCTCAGTATCCCTTGCAGGAGACATACAATTGATAGGTGCTCTCAGGGATTAACGTACAGTATGTTAGAATTAGGGGCTGAAAATGAAGCCTGTTTTCTAACCCTTTGTACTTTACTGTGCATATATGTATAAACATGTGATATTTCCATTAAAAGAGGCACAAGCTGTTAAACTTATTTGGCAACCTTATTCTTCAGAGTGGTTTGGGGATGCTGCCTTTTGCTTTTCAGTAGACCAAAAAGCCCACCCACTTTCACCAGTGGACTAATCAGCACCATCTGAAAGCAGTTTGGTTTCCCTGGAAGGAGCGATTGTGGGTTAACTTCCACTCCTTGTGAATTTTTCCCTAGGAGTAAAAGAAAACCACTACATTTGTCCCGACATAGGGCTTTGGCTGGCCATCTCGGTGGGGAGAGAAGCCGTTGCTTTGATGACCCGTGGCCACATTGCTCTGCTGCAAGCAGGCAGTCCCCCAGCATCCTTACGACTGCGTGGCTCCGTTTTGTGCATCTCTGTAAAGGTTTGCACTTGCTAGGTTAGGAAGTCCAGGCACAGGACCATGTCTCCTCATTGCCTTCCTCCTCTGCTGCCTCACTGCCCCCCGCTCCGGCCATCTTACTCCTCCTCTTCATCACCATCCTCATCCAAAGTGCTGTGCCTCTCGTTTGTATTTTTTTATTGTCTGTCTGAAGGGTCTGCAGATTGCAGTGGGCAAAGCTCCCGCAAAATGTGCTTCTAGAAACCTGCAGCAAATGGACTATAGCAGGGCAGGAGGCACGCCTGGCTCTCCTCCAGCCGTCCATCCCCCTCGAGCTGCTGCCGCTGCTGAGGATTTGATTTCTGTTTGATTTCAGCACAAATGGAGAGGTTTGTTTTGTGTTTTGTTGTTTTTTTGGTTTTTTCCCAAGACAGCCGTAACTGTGAAATGCCAAGCAATACCTGCTGTACTTCACATGGCTCCTGGTCACTCTAACAAGACAGTTTACCTCCTAAAAAACCAGCACGGGAACCCTTGGCAGCACCTCCTGGCAGCTGGAGCCCCTGAGGGAAGGCAGAGGTGCTGCTGCGGGAGGATGTTCCCGCAGAGGGGAAGGGGACACCGATTCCTGGGGCGGAGGAAGGTTTTCGACCTGCCTTCCTCCAGCGCCAGGCTGCAGTCCGGCACGTTAGCGGGAACGGTGCTCCTGAGCGTTGTGCGTGAAGCTGGAGCACAGGCTGCGTCTGCCTTCACGGCCACTGCTTGTCTCGGTTCGCTGCGAGCTTTGGCGTGACGGCCAGCCTCTCGTCGCCTGACGCTCACTCTCCGGGAAGCACCCAGCCTGACGGGCTGACTTACTTCTGCGGTAAGCCACAGGGATTTAATATAGCGATGGTGGAAAGTAAAATCCCAAGCGCTTCCCGACGCTCTCTAGAACGATATTGTGCTCTTCTCTCTGGAGAGCAATGGTGTTGCAAGGAGAAGACCACGCAAGTTTTTTCAGGTGGGAACGCAGAATTACATGCAATTGGCTCCTCGCGTCGCTATGTATTAGTCATTTGGGTTTTCTTTATGGCAATGAAAACTGTTCCTTAAGCCTTGACAAAAATCCTCACTGGGCCTCTTCAATGAATGCCTTTTTCTTAATAGTCCTGAATGCTCTTGCTCTCCTGCTAAGGGACAGATATTAAAGCAGCCGGTAAAAAAACACCCTGAATAGAAAAATGGCAACATTCTTTGAGGGTATTTCTTTTTTAAACACCCGCATTTCAGCAGGAAACTTCTAAAAGCTGTGACTGAAATCGGGACCCGCTATGCAGGATATGCCACTTTGCAAACAGTCTGAACTGAAGCCTGCTCTTTTTTTGCCGTAATTCATGCGATGCAGCCTGGTTTTGCTAGGTCTGCTCGTTGTGCCTCATGACAAAAGACTCCCCAGTTTGGTTAGACACCCAGAGGCCGTAGGTGGGCAACAAGCTGGGACGGGCAGTTGGGTCCCTCCGTCCTGCCCATGCATTCCGGCGTTTTGCTGGATTAGTATTCTGCCAATTTAATGAGCTAGACAGAATGATGGGAGCCGGCGTGGGGGGAGCAGGGAAGGGAAGGGGCAAGATGTCGTCGCGCGGAGCCAGCGCTCGCCCCAGGGTGAGGAAGATCTCCCCGCTGCAGGCTGGGCCGCTCCAGAAAACATCCCACCGTGTGACACACTCTTCATTTGTTATCTCTTCCGAACCCCGAAGAAAGGGGCTTGGACTGGTTTGCAGATGGTGAGGAAAGTTACAGCCTATAAGTAGGGCAGAAAGATTTGTAGGAAATGGGAATTATCCTCACATTTTTCTTCCCTTTAAATTATCACAGGTAGAATTACAAACCCATATGGCCATTTGGTTCATTTAAAGAGCTGCTTCATTACTTAGATAATTACTCACCCAGGGAGTGTATTCAGCAGAGACAGCAGCTGAGCAGCCAGGCCACCATCTTCTTGAGGCAGGCGAAAACTGGGCTGACAGTTCCGCACACTCTCCATATACAGTAAATTTTGCAACTAAATTTTTGAATTCCAAGTCACTGAAAACTGCTAAACTAGTGTTATCAGAGATAACAGTGGGCAGAGATAATCCTTGGAACAGTGGACAAGAGGTAATGTAGGCAGTGAGGGGGAAAGAAAATATGTCAATGTCTACGGTGTGACTCTGATTTAAAACAAGATTGGCTTTTTGACCCATTTTTTTCTGACTGTAGTGTAGACAAGAGTTAAAAGCAGCCACAAAAGCTGCTCTGGTCTGCTAAGGAATATAGTATTTAAAAAGAAAGTGATTCAATGTAAGCCTCCTTCAGTGTCTCCTCCGTTTTTGGCAAGTTACCTTGCGCTCAGGGAGTGCAAAGGTGTTGAAAACGGGTGCTCAAAGCAACGAGGAAAGCCAGTTTCCCAGCATTCTCTTTTGACCCTTTTTATTCAGCAATGACTTTGGACAGAGTTATAAAAGACTTGCTCTGAGGTTGGGGAAAATGTCTCCAACAGCATCTTGAAAATAAGAAAGTCAGATAAACGTGTCACCCAGCAGGCTGGCCACCGGGACCCTCTCTAGACAGTAGAGTAACCCATCTACCAACACCTTATGAGTCAAGGTGAGTACAAAAATCAAAATAACAACCAATAATGGGGAACATCATTTAGGTCCTTCTCTGCGTACCTGTGCTAAATATGTTCAAGGTGCCTGCCCATTGGAGAAGCAACGCTGGCCGGGGGAGCTGAAGACCAGAGGCAGAGTGGTGGCAGGCTGGCTGTAGGACACACACAGATCAAATAGCGAAAACCCGAAATGGGCTCGTTCAGAATAGGAAACATCAAGCAATTGTTTTCATTATAGACGTATTCCTTAAGTGAGTCCCAAGATTGCTCCTCTCTGTTAATAGGGAGGCCAAGAGGTCATTTCTAGGGTGGTAAACACAAACCAGGGCTTCAAATATGCTGTGAGGCAAAGGC
Organism: Buteo buteo; assembly: GCF_964188355.1. Lineage (NCBI taxonomy): Eukaryota > Metazoa > Chordata > Aves > Accipitriformes > Accipitridae > Buteo > Buteo buteo. Next base: position 26,881,050 of record NC_134190.1, on the reverse strand, counting down.
TTGCTCAGAAATAAACCTCAGAAATAAAACTCCTCAGCTGCATAACTAACTCACACAGGGATAGTCCTGTATCAGCTCAGTTTGACTGGATCCCCCCCAGGAGCTGTAAAGGTTGTCTACCTGATGGTCCTGGAGACACCCTTTCTCGAGGATCTCCCCCCAGCCCAAATGAAAAAAAAAAAAGCAAAAGTGCTCCTCGTGCCCAGGTACCGTGTCTCTCACACCACCTCTGCTTGTGGAAGGTCAAGGGGGGATTATTTCCAGGGAAAGCCAGTTTGGAAAGTCCACCAAGGAACAAGACAGGGAAATTGAATTCGTAGTCATAGTGTTTGAAGTGTTTCTGACCACAGCTCTCAAGTCATCCAAGTAAACAAAAAATATAATATATTCATAGATACCTCCAAAGGTAT